>NC_090236.1:33636129-33868629 GCF_024489055.1 Chanodichthys erythropterus | reverse complement strand
GTACATCGCATCGCAATATTACATACATTTCAAATCATGCCGTAATTTTGTCAAATTATGAAAAAAGTTGAAAAATATTATTTGTTTGTTTTTAAGTCACATAAAATGGTAGCTGTGGTACTAGCCATAGCAAGACAAACAAGTCAACAATTGATTTCAATTAAAACAAATAAAATAAAAATTTCACTATAGTCAAACCCAAAACATAATGTGACATGTGGTGAGAAAAAAATTATGTATGCATGTCAACTGCTGGACATTGTTAGAAGACAAACTCTCTTAAAACACTTTTCATACTCTTACAACTAAAGGTCCACAGTGTCAAAAGTGCCTATAGTTGGAACCTGCACGCAAACCCACAAAGAAAACAAAGAGGCCAAAGTGAATATGTCATATTGATCATTTTCAGCAAATATGCACTAATGTGTCACGACATAAAAAAGCTAAACCGTCACATATTTCAAACAGTGGATTTGTGCACTAGTAGAAAATCATAGGTAATGTGACAATTGCAATTCATTGAGGCTCATCAGACAGGCACAACCCTGCTATTGCACTGCAGCACAGAGCGCTGTTACCGAGTCTTATCACAAATATTCAGGGGGAGCCACAATAGACCTATCACTAGTCTCGGCCTCGGTGGGATGCCGGTGGAGCGTCTGCATATTCAGTTAAGTGCGTGAAGGTTTTTTCCATTGATCATGTATACCAAGAGGCTAATCTGGGGCCACCGCTTTAAACTCTGAGCTCTGCCGAAGCAGCAAAGTTTTTTAGGATAGTATTTATATATCCACCTGCATGACAAAGAGGCCTCTGCCTCCCCCGAACCAGCAGGAGGCAAACAAAGCAAGTCCCTCTACACCGACTCTCCATTTGCGACACAGCGGGTGGGTTTCAGAAGACATTTTCAGGGCATTCAGGCTGAAGCGTGGGCATGCCAGTGTCGATCACAGATACTTAACTGGAAAGCATATGCATTAACGCTATCAATAACACCATGCTCAAATTAGTGGCTAATCGCATGTTCAGTTTTTAGGCATTAGCATATTCACTTGATTTTCTGCAGTTGTACTCAGTCATGCCCTACCTAAGATTCCTGAAATTGAAATTCTGTAGAGTTCATTTGCAAAAAACAATAAATGCCACGTTTAAAATAAAATGAACTGACTGCTGTGCGTTATTCTCCACATATAGCACGTTCTGAAACCTAAACACGTTTTGTCATAAAAGCCAGTATTGCCCACTGTCATAGTATTGCGAGTTCACGTTTTACAGCAGAAACCGACAAAAGCACGCTTGTTGTTTGTGAACACAACCCGATAAGTCTGTTTTAGCGAATCAACGCGCAGTATTCAGATCAGATGACAAGGCTGCTAATCACTTCAAAAAGACGTGCTAGCTGAGAGGAGTTTCGTCTAAAGGAGTGTCATTAAAGCTGATTAAAAGTGATCGAGACAAATTTGATGAACCTGTGATATCTTCAAGCATAAAAGGAAAATAAAAGCTTATTTATTCACATTGAGTGAAACACATTCTGGGGAGACTTACATTACATCTTGTAAAAGGGGCATTATAGGTCCCCTTTAAGTTCAAGAATGTTAAATATTGCACTTAAATGCAATTACAAAGCAATTACTTGGTTTTGTTTAACTCGGAAACATGAAATGTTATTTATATATATATATAACATTAATGCAATGAGAGACAATAATAATAAACAAAAGGTGAATGTTTATTAATAAGCTTTAATATTTTATTAATATAAATGTAATAGTTTAATAGTTTATTAGTATAAATTTATTAATAAGCAATTTAATAAATGTTTATTGTTTAATAATTATTCATTGAACATTAATAAATGTTCATTTCCAACATACGTTGGGTTAATTTTAATTAAGCAATACAGTAATTTTTAAACAATAGTTGAGTTAAATAAAACTACCCAGCAGGTTGGGCAAACATTTAATCCAACCGCTGGGTTAAAACAACCCAATCGCTGGGTTAAAACAACCCAATTGCTGGGTTTGTCCATTTTCAACCCAACTTGGGTTGTTTTTAACCCTCAGACCTCAAAGTCTTGGCTATAAAAATGCTATAAACATTGAATATTTTCACAGATATTTTCCAGAAAAGAAAGAAAGAAAGAAAGAAAGAAAGAAAGAAAGAAAGAAAGAAAGAAAGAAAGAAAGAAAGAAAGAAAGAAAGAAAGAAAGAAAGAAAGAAAGAAAGAAAGAAAGAAAGAAAGAAAGAAAGAAAGAAAGAAAGAAAGGATATGGTTCAACAATTAAATACAAATAAACAATTAAATAAAATATATAAAGAAATCAAATAAATAAAAAGAATTATATATTAATAATAACAGTTTGTTTACTATAATTATAAATTATTAATAAGTATATATTGATGTACTATTTATGCATACATAATATATAATAATGCAATTAATCTAAAAAGGGTCATAAACAGACATTTATGACCCTTGTCCTGAGAACAAACCCCCTGCTGTAGAAAAAGCGTGCAATTGAATTTTGGATGCCTGACTTGTAGACCTTGTGACGACTAGCTCTGGCCTCCCCTGCACGATGCAATATTCCACCAAGGCTGGTCAATTATGGCCATTTAGGTGAAGGTTACAGGGCTTAGTCTTAAGCTGCGTTCACCCAGTGCTCCCTCACCGGCAGACAGACTCCCTTAAGCTACACCTGAGGCCAGAATGGAGTTAAAGCAGTTGCTGATGTGGTAGAAGACGAGAACAGAGGGTTCTGAAAGGGAATGCTCATGTAAAAAAATAAATAAATAAATAAAAAAAGGCGGAAGGGTCTTTGCGTGAGTCTATTTATAGTGTTGGATCAAGCCAACAGGGCTTAGGGGACTGGCAGGATGAAAGAAGCAAGGACCTGCTAATGGAAGCGCTAATACTGAAACACAGACAAGAAAATGTTTCTTTGCCATTCTACCTCTCATCACAGGAGAGATGGAAGGCAAAGTCTCTACCGATGTAGGAGTCGGCATGTGGTAAGGCAATAATTTTGCACAAATGGTAATGTGACTTGTTTTGGGAATCATTACAATAAGCAAACAAGCTGTGCCAGAAAAAAAGTCTTCTTGATGCTCTTCAAGGGGTGAAGGAGCAATATTTTAAAAATACAGACACAGCTTGAAGTGCTTCTTATTTTCTAAGGTTATCACTGATACCTAGAGCAAATGACTGTGAATAAATTGTATGATTATTGCATAGACTATCCTCTAAAACAAAATCATGCATTGTATTTGCTTCTGCACTTTCTGTGGTTTGACAGCAATACCACAGACAACTACTTACAGCCAGTGATCCAAAGAAGAAAACTTCATAAAGGAGGATGACTGGTGCCATCTCTCTCTTTTTTCTTGGCTTAAGTAGAAAATTAGAGGTAATTTTCCTAAATTGCTCCTTCAGGGGAAAAAACAAAAACAAAACAAAACAAAAAAAAAACAAGAAAAAAACTGGTAAATCCTTGTATGCCCATTTGGCAGACACTGATAGAAAGTCACAGGGGGGGAAAATTACGTTTTGTTCTTTTTCCCTCTCTGTAGGTTTTATATCACTTTAGCATCAATTGAAAAACACAAAGACAAAGCAGAAGGTGGAGTAAAATCCTCAAATTAATACAGTCAATTTGTGAGCAGCAGTCATCCGAGTGCTCAACATAAGTAACAAGTTTCAAAGGATGCAGGCATCTGACTCGCGTCTGTATATAGTAGTACCAGCTTGTGAGAGTTTGCTAAAGCACATGAAATTACTCCTGAGACTTTCTGATATTTGGTTCAAAAGGAAGATTCTCTGCAAATCTGAAAATACTCAAATGTTCTGCCTTGAAATTAGCAGATAATTAGAAATGAATGGGGAAATGACATGACATGCCAGACTGAAGAGCACTGCATGTCTTTTCACTTTGAAGTACGGATATTAGCTCTGATTTTCCCTTCGCTTTCCTCTCATTCTGTTATTCCAACGTATCTTTAATTCTTCATTTCTTAACGTTTTGTTGTTGTTCGTTCCAAGCTATATTGTTGCCTTAGAATTATGCCTTCCTCTCTAGATCCACATTATGTCTAATTATGATACCTGATAATCACCAGTTCTTACAAATGTGCATTATATATTATTATACATAGGAGTCCGATATGGCTCAACTGTATATCAGCACGGCTGTAGGTAATCACACATCCATATCGCACAACCATGAGTGTGATATTGCATTTATACCACAGTTCGATGACACAAGTGTGTAAATAAATAAGAAACAACAATGGGGAGTTTGTGTGAGGAATTACTTCCTTCCACAACGGATTCAAATCTCAAGTCGACAGTTTAACAGTTGAGTCCACGCAAGCCTCCGTTACAAATTTGAAAACGACACTCACTTTAGAACTAGTAACTAAGAAATCATTTTAACTAATTTCTTTTCATTTAGACAAACTTAGGTTTATCTGAAACTGGGCTTGGATTTTATTTCCCAGAATGCTTTGCCCATGGCACTCGAAAGGGAGAGTAAATGTTAAAATTAAGTGTTATATAATATTAAATGTTTTATATTGCTGTACTCATTCAGCAAGTGCTATACCATGCTATTGCTAACATGCAAGCAAATTAGCAATTTAGCATTTTCTGAATTAGCTTGTCATAGCTAGCTAAGTTTCCACTAATAAAGATGTTTGTTGAGATTACGTGATAATTTTAAGTTAAATGAACGCTGAAATGAACAGTTAAAATGTATGAGTACAAAATAAAAATCTGCCAGTTCTGCTTACTTAAACTGAATTTCATAATTTAAACATTTTGATTGCCGATTGCCTCAATTTTTTTGAGTTTTGCCAACTTATTTTACAGTGCAAGTAAAATCAACCCTCTACATTGCAAGTAAATCAGTCGCATATGTGACCAAATTTCATGAGGCAACTAAAAAATGTTTTTTATTAGCCAATGGCTAGTAGATTGTACAATTTCAATTGCCTATAATTGATTCAACGGCAAAAAGTATGTTTTGTGCAGATTTTATTGCCTGCTGAGTTTTATGCACCGTTGCTTGGCTGAGAGTGCCCTCTGTCGCTTTCTCTCACACATGCGTGCTTTTTTGCACGTGTTTTTAAGCTTTGCCGATTAAAACATCCAAGTGCAGGAAGATGCAAAAGATATCTCACGCACGCTTTGTGAGAAGTTTTGAAAACTGACTTGAGTTCTCTTTCATGTCTTGCGCTTGAATGAACAATTTCAATTTCACAAATTATGTCAAAATGCCCGTTTTGTTTAGTATCCTAGTAAACATAGTTGGTTATGTCTTAAGTGAATGTAAACAGTTGTGTAACAGTATATTGGATCCGTGCATTAGTCTTAAAGTGACAGTAGCCGAATATTCCTGCGGCTGCCTATGTTTTAACAACAGACTCACTGCAACAAATAAATAAATAAAACTCTTGACTGAACAACTTTTGTAACTTTAATAAGGATTAATCTATATTTAAAATATAAATCTTGGCAGTGCTATTTTACATTTGATTATTCAATTTCTGTACCTAATCTACATCTAACTTTACTGTTAGATCTACCTGAAAAACTCTGGGGAGTAAAATAAAAAAATTACTAGCCAATGGTGACACAAGCTTCAGTGTGTTTGTAGAGGGTTGGAAATACTAGCTTTAAGCCACTGGCAGCTGTTGCAAAAAGCTAATTTTATTTTTACAAGTATTATCACAAATTAATTTGCTTATGCTAAGTGTAACATTCTCAATCTTATTACTAACAATTGCCATATCAAATTCCACTGGTATTGTAACTGACAGCAGATGCTTCAAATACATCCCACATACTGACTGGAAAATATTAGCTTGACATTTAAAAACCAGTGCCCTTGACAAGCAGCCAAAGAGATGTCCATGACTCTCCCCAACACAGACAGACAGGCAAACAGACAATGATATGAATACACATCCATCAGCAAATCTGTGTTTGCATGAGCCATGCGTCAAACAGATGAGGAAAAAAACAGACATCTAACCCTCTGTGCTCTTGCTTATGTCTACATGACAGTCATATGTAGGTTATTTTCATGGTATAATCCAAATGGAACACACAAAGCCATTCCGACTGCTTCCGACTGCTGAATTGCACAGAAACACAATAGAGAGATAAAAACACCCACAAACACAATACATGCATCCTTTTATAATAATGTTGTTCTACAAAGCTCTGCTGTAAGCATGTTTAACCATAAGAGTAAGTGATAACTCCAACAAATGCCATTTTTTTCTCCATTAATCAATTTCCTATTGAATAAAAACCAGTTTTCCTCTGTCACAACTAATCATATTACCTGCTTTAGTTCCCCAGGTAATCAGAGCCTGCATTTTTCCCAACTCAACACAGTCTAGCATTTTGGAGGAACTTGATTAATCATGACTGGAAAACTTGATTAATCATATTTGATTATTCACAACTTCATCATTCAAAACAACTTTCATGAGCTCGTTCTAGTTCATATCCATCATCCTCAAACTCATTCTCTGGATAGTGTCTTCTTTATATTTCACAGTAAATGGATAGTATACACAACAGAGTTGTGCTTGACTCTACACAAACAAAATCAAGATCTGAAATAAATATAAAGAAATTCCTTTAGATTAAATTAAAACAAACATACTGCACAGAACATTTTACCCAGGACATATTGGGCAGGTGAAGCAATCAGCACAAGAAAAATAATAAAACATGTCCTGGTGTTAATAAAAAAATTCACATTCATTCAAACACAGTTTGAATGAAACAAGCATCCAAACTCTTCACAAAAATACCACTGACAAGTAATGCTTCGATTCAGCATCCACTATATACTCTAAACTCTGGCCTTCACATTAATTTGTGTCTGGGGCGCTAGGTGGCCAAGCAGTGAAATCACCCACATCTCAGCACAGTAGGAGAGTTTGTAGAGTTAAGAAGTAGCACATTGCTAATTGCAGAAGAGCTCATGCAGGGGGCATTATAATAAAACATACTGTATATGAAATATTAGCCCACCTACTGTTGTTTACTGCAAACAATGGGTTCTCTCCAAAAAGTTAAAACAAGTTCCTGATAAGCACAGTTAGTCATCAACTACCTCATTAACCAAGATTTCTGTGGCACTTCGAAAAAGTGCTTCCAAAAAGTCTTCTGCTTCATCCACTATCTGAATCTAGCTGACGGCTTGTTTAATTATGAGACTATGTATGCCTTCAGGGTCAGTTCCTCATCAGAAGTGCACATATAGATTGCAGCGCCATTACTGTCACAACCGCTTTCACACGTAATTGAATACACCTCCAAACAATTTTCATTTGAAGTCTTGAGCAGAAATTAAACCAACCTCTTTTCTGTGATACCACCACTTAAAGTCAGCATGAAACGGAAGTTGCAATCTTCTTATTTTACCTATTGTGAAGTACACCGATCAGGCATAACATTATGACCACCTTCCTAATATGGTGTTGGTCCCCCTTTGCTGACAAATCAGTCATGACCTGTCAAGGCATGGACTCCACTAGACCCCTGAAGGTGTGCTATATGGTATCTGGCACCAAGATGTTAGCAGCAGATCCTTTAAATCCTGTAAGTTGCGAGGTGGAGCCTCAATGGATCAGACTTGTTTGTTCAGCACATCCCACAGATGCTCGATTGGATTGAGATCTGGGGAATTTGGAGGCCAAGTCAACACCTCAAACTTGTTGTGCTCCTCAAACCATTCCTGAACCATTTTTGCTTCATGGCAGGGCACATTATCCTGCTGAAAGAGGCCACAGCCACCAGGGAATACCGTTTCCATGAAAGGGTGTACATGGTCTAGAACAATGCTTAGGTAGGTGGTACGTGTCAAAGTAACATCCGCATGGATGGCAGGACCCAAGGTTTCCCAGCAGAACATTGCTCAAAGAATCACACTCGCTGCGTCCAAAATCGCATACTTCCCTACTATATAGTATGTGAAAAACAGTATGCGAGGCGAGTAGTATGTCCGAATTCATTGTATTCGAAAAACAGTAGGCGAGAAGTACCCGGATGACCTACTGCTTCCGCCCGAATTCTGTAGTAGGCATACGATGGACGCTGCGCTATCCCGTCATGCCACAGGAGAGGATTCTTCATATTCGAAAATGGCGGAAAGCGACGATATGCAGCTCCTTCAGTACCTCAGGGAAAACAGTGTTTATTGTGGTTAAATTGCACTTGTTTAACATCATGTAAGTAAACGGCTGACTTATTGAAAGTTTAAACAATGTAAATCCATGAGAAGATTTTGAAATTCGGCTGAAAAAAAGATGTTTAATCATTATTACTGACAGCACATCAAGCTAACGAACAGGTCGAGATAACGTTACATCAGCTTGTTAACACTATTTTATTTAACGGAGACGTTCGTTGTTAAGCAGTTTAATGAGATTAGAAAACTTAACGGACAGCAACATTCATTCAGGAGGCAGTAGTTATAGCGCTCAGTTTGTAAAGTTTTATTTAGAATATGTATATAGCTAGTATTATCATTGTATTTATGTATATATTGTATATAATATTCAGGCTATGATTTGTATTTCTCTCTCCCTCTCTGTCTATCTACAAATTATTTAAATATATGTATTCATGTTTGTTTGATTCATGTCTTTTGTTTCTCGTGTATTTTTATATGCATTCATTCATAATAAATTACTTAATTTCGTTGCTCCAAATCAGCCTCTGTTGTGATGTTCACAGACATGTATTTTTATTCTGAGGTAAAATTTCCTAGCTAAATAGGTGATTATACTTTGACATATTTAACAAGCTGTTGAAGAAAGCGTGATCTGCGAGCAGCTGACCGACGCCTCCTTTGAGCTGTTGATTGAATCAATGTTAAAACACTGATGAAAAGCGGTAAGCATTAATAAAAACCGATGAAAGCGGAGTAGAGCGGGTCCTTTAAATTTTCTTAAAGGAAAATTTAAATTTTCGCGCAGTTGTGACAACGCATAACAACATTAACATGGCGGATGTAGTACGTCCGAATTCCATTCATACTACCCATACTCATACTATATAGAACGTACTGTTTTAACGGTCAGGAAGTACGTTCAAATTCAAATGTAGTACCTACTCATGTAGTATGCGATTTCGGACGCAGCCGCTGCCTCCACCGGCTTGCCTTCTTCCCATAGTGCATCCTGGTGCCATATGTACTCCGCTGTTGGTGCTTTCGGTGGTGGACAGGGGTCAGCATGGGCACCCTGACTGGTCTGCAGCTATGCAGCCCCATAGGCAACAAACTGCCATACTTTGTTCTGACACCTTTCTATCAGAACCAGCATTAACTTCTTGAGCAATTTGAGCTACAGGAGCTCATCTGTTGAATCGGACCTCACGGGCCAGCCTTCGCTCCTCACATGCATCAATGAGCCTTGAACTTTGTATTCATTAAAGAATCCTGAAAAAATGCATCACAGTTTCCAATATTAAGTATCATATCGGTTTTCAACCTTGATAATAATGAGAAATGTTTCTAATTCAGCATATTAGAATGATTTCTGAAGGATCATTTGACATCTTTGCTAGGCATAAAAGATACCTTTCAAAAGCATTACATATCTTACTGACTCAAACTTTTGAATGGTGTATGCAGCTATTTAACATTTTTAATACATTCTTGTGTAAAATGTCTGAACATTTGTCAAGAGTCAGTCAAGAAAATATATATAATAAAATTGAACCTGATATCGGTTTTTAGACTCATTCACAAATGGAAGATGAATGTAAGCAATGTGGGACAAACACAGTGTGCTGAGACTGTACATGTTGGTAAATGTACAGAAACTGTAGAGATTGGCCTGCTGTGCACAATATACATACTGTACTGCATACAGCAAAGGAGGTGAGAAGTATGGTAGTGTGCTATTCCAAACTGTTCTCCAACCCACAACCCACAGAGAAATGACAAGTCAATTCCTACAGCTTTACCTAGTGGGACTCCCTCTTCCCAAGACAGCAGAAGTGCTACTAATATATGCAAATAATACGGAATGGCAGCACTGAGCCCAAAGAGCAACTGTAACCGACTCAATTAACCTAATATTTACTGGCCCTGTTCAGCAGAGGTGCCCACACACATCTTGTCTTCGACTTCTCAGGCAACTATTTTCAGAACGAGCTAATGAAACAATTATGTAAGTGGGCAATTAAAAGACAAAGAACATTGGAACACTCTAAGAGTGCAAAAGCTGACATGCACTTAGCACTACAGCCCCCCATGGAGAAGTGTGTTAAAAGACCATGAGACGCATTTAAAACGTCAGCTTTTCCTGGATAAAGAAGATTAACATTTAATGCGAATGCATTATTATATATAAAATGCTACAAATTAATTACCCAGTGAGTGCTGCTATTTTTATAAGCTGAATTAAAAAGGAATCACATTAAAAGCAAAACACAAATAGAGAGAAAGAGCTGCAGATCTGTAGGGACCAAATCATTATCAATGGAGAGAACAGCATGTGGTATTGCAAAGTGTGACACAGAGTCCAATTCTCGTGTTTAATGTTTTGACAAGGGTTCAAAACTATTTTATGTGTTAATAAGGGCTGTTGATTTAAACACATTAATTAGATTAATTAATTACGGGTAAAAATAACGTTGAAATTTTTAACACATTTACCGCACTTGCACCGCCCCCAGACCTCCGTAGGTCATCAGACATTTCATACAATTAATGATGAAGCTTGTTAAATAATTGCCTAATATAGTATTCAGTCTACTGCTGCAAGGATATTGCACAGCACCAAGATAACCAACCTTTTCATCTGAGCTGTCAGCGGTCTGTCACCGGTCGTCAATGTTAAAATCTTTGAGATGACCAGTCAAATCAAACTAGGTGGGCTTTATGGTCACTGAAGCCGCTGAGCAAGAAAATTATTCACAAAACATAAATATCAATTGACTCTATGTTTACTTTCTACATTGACACAAATGAAAATGAAAAGACTATCGGCCAAATCTTAGTTTTGGGAGTGGCAGAGACAAAGATAAGGAGACTGAGGGAGGGGGGGGGGGGGGGGGGGGGGGGGGGAGAAAGAGCAGGTGATGATGGAGATGACAATGAGAGATTTTAAAGCTATTATTGTCCAATTTTTGGCCTTCAAACATCTTAATATATAAACATCTTATATAGATCAGAGAAATCTAAATTTTAAGAAGTTAATATTGTGTTATTTTAGACACAATACTTCACTCCTGAATGAATCAGCCGTTTGAATGAATGGAATGAATTAGACATTTAACGCCACCTACTAGCAGCTTTAGTATTAATAGTTTGTAAGTTAGTTGTTAAGTTTAGGTATTGGGTATGATTAAGAATGTAGAATGAGGTCATGCAGAATAAGGCATTAATATGTGCTTAATAATTACTAATAAACAGCCAGTATTCTAGTAATATGCATGCTAATAAGCAACTAGTTAAAAGACCCTAAAATAAAGTGTTACCAATATTTCTTTCTGAATCTATTTTTTGTAAAGTTTATTTGATGCTTTACACAACAATGACTTTAAATAATCTTTTCGGGGTAATTTCTCAGCCAAATTTGATGTGTGATTAGTTAGATAAATTAATCGGCACATCATGTAATTAATAATTTGATTAAAATTTTAATTGCTTTACAGCCCTATTATTTATTTATTTATTTTTGTCAGATGAATTAAATGAATTTAGGTGGAAAATAAATATATGTCATTAAATATATATATATATAATATATATATATATATATATATATATATATATATATATATATATATATATATATATATATATATATATATATATTATATTTCAACAAAAATATTATGCAGCACAACTGTTTTCATCATTGATATTAAAAAGAAATGTTTCTTGAGCACCAAATCAGCATATAAAGGCCCATTCATACTACACCTAGGAACAAAAGACACTTGTCGGGTTTTGTCGGATCAGTGTGTTACCCCTTTGGTGTCTGTCAGCGTTGGTCAGTCTCATTTTCGCCAAATGAACATGTTGAATCTGCATTTGTTGGGTTGCGGAATGTCTGAGAAGTGACGTACTGTTAACCGGTTTGTCCGCATTGGTCGGCGTCTGTCCGTGCAGTGTAAATTGGTCTTAAGAATGATTTCCGGAGGATCATGTGGCACTGAAGACTAGAGTAATGTCTGCAGAAAATTAAACCTCACAGGAATAAGTCAATCTTAAAATGTATTCAAATAAAAGAGCTACTTTTATATTGTAATAATATTTCCTTATATTACTGGTTTTACTGGATTTTTTTAATCAAATAAATGAAGCCTTGGTGAGCATAAAAAAAAAAATCATACTGCCCCAAAATGTTGAATGTTAGGTTAAATATGTTTTCTTCAGTAGACTGTTTAGTACACTAAAAAGGAAGAAAAAAAACTTCAATAATGCACATCCTGTGCACACTTTCTCAATAAAAAATAATAAAACTGATTCCATTTGTCATTACTATAATAATCCAGCAAATTGAAAATGTGTCCCTTTCTACATGAGTAATTTTACATGGGGAATGGCCTTGTATGTGACATACAGAGGCTCTTCACTGAACTTCAACACTTCTAAAAGACTATTCTTCTTTTATTTAATAATTTATAGTCCTGCAGAAAACAGCGTGCCCACTGTGCATGACCAATTAGTCCTGATGGCTGAAACTGTGTGGAAGTCAGAAACCATTTCATTGTTATAGTCTGAAATGTATCTCCCTCAGTGAAGCAGTGATAGTAATTACAAGTACAAGAGCAATACATTCATAAGATGACTGCTTTCTTGTTGACTATGTAGTGTGCATCAATCCTAATCAATCTTCAAATAACTGCATTAACATTTTATATTTAAACCAGGTATATTGCACATACTGTCTGCTGCTAAATTTGAATAATTAATTACTCAGCAAATTAATATCAAATTAAAGTCTGATGCCATGAACTACATTAATTCTATGGGAAAATGTCTCTATCTCTGAAGCCGTAATTTCATGATCTCCCATTTTGATGAGGCAGCATGTGCTCCAGATTTAAGCAGTTCATTTTGTCTAATAAGGGCTCCAGATGTGAAGATAAGATTATCTTCTTTCCTCTATTATTGATGTAGTTCTGTGCCCAGTGACTCCTGGCAGGCCTAATAATGGTGAACAGAGATTTCTCTCACAAAAAAAATGGAATTAATGATTACTTCCTAAAAATATCTGGAAAGAATCTGATCTATTTTAACACATATGCACAGTTCAGAAATCTTCAAAATCAATAACCTTGTGTTCTTTGAAAACACTATTATAACAAGGCTTCTGACAAGTGCGACGAATGATTTAGTACTAATGGATTTCAAAATCATGCAAAAAGTAGAACAAAGGCTACTTTTCTCATTGAATCAAACAATTATTGCTATAGTGGCCCGGTCCTCGCTTTAGCACTGTGTTCCGGAAAATCCATCTTTAAAGCTCCCAATAAGTGGTTAGTGGACCCAATGGACATTTATGGTTACTTGTATAAGTGAAATGTAATGTAAGCCAGATACGAACAAACCTGCAATTCAGTTAAGTAATTTAGAGGAAGCATTTCGACTAAGTGATATAGGCTAATATATCACTTCCTTGTTTTTCAAATCAGACTCAGAAGTGAAATGGATGCACATGCCACTGGAAAAACACAGAGGGGAACCTGCTAAACTGCATGTGAGAATTAATGTGACATTTATGAAATTGCCTGAGACTGTATTATTTATTTTGTTTCTTTTTTAAGAGTCTCAATTGCTTTCTCAAAAAAATTTAAAAACACTTTGACATTATTGAAATTCATACTTTTATAATAAATGACTGTAATTGTAATCAGATTCTAAACTTAGAATAATAACAATACTCAAAAGTTTTCAGCACTTAAAGGGTTAGTTCATCCATAAAATGAGAATTGTGTCATTAATTACTCACCCTCATGTCGTTCCACACCCGTAAGACCTTCATTCATCTTCAGAACACAAATTAAGGTATTTTTGATAAAATCTGATGGCTCAGTGAGGCCTGCATTGACAGCAAGACAATTAACACTTTCAGATGCCCAGAAAGCTATTAAAGACATGTTTAAAACAGTTCATGTGACTACAGTGGTTCAACAAAAATACTTTTTGTGCACCAAAAAACAAAATAACGACTTTATATCTAGTAATGGTTGATGACAAAACACCTCTTCATGAAGCTTTGAAACTTTACAAATCTTTTGTTTCGAATCAGTGGTTCGGACCACGTATCAAACTACCAAATTCATGCCCTCCGAGTGGTGAACCATTGAGATTTCAAAAGACTTATGAAATCATGTGACTTTGGCAGTTTGATATGCACTCCGAACCACTGATTTGAAACAAAAGTGTTGAAGCTTCATGAAGCGGTGATTTGTAATCAACCATCAGTAGATATAAAGTCGTTATTTTGTTTTTTGGCACACAAAAAGTATTCTCATAACATTAAGGTTGAACCACTGTAGTCACATGAACTGTTTTAAATGTGTCATTAGTTTTCTTGGCATCTGAAAGTGTTAATTGTCTTGCTGACAATGGAGGCCATCGGATTTTATCAAAAATATCTTAATTTGTGTTCTGAAGATGAATGAAGGTCTTACGGGTGTGGAACAACATGAGGGTGAGTAATTAATGACAGAATTTTCATTTTTGGGTGAACTAACCCTTTAACATTTAGAATAACAACAATTTAAAAAAAAGTTCAAAAATGTTACAAATAAATTCCATATGCCATTTGGTGTAAGATTGTTTTCAAATGCAAACACATTTAGATATTTTTGAGTGTCCAAATATTTTATGTACTTTTTATATTACTGAATTACTGTTAATTTACAGCGTCTCTGTATTTACTGTCATGTTCCACAGCCTTTTGTCTGTACACTGATGATAGCTTGCTGGGAAAGAATAAAAAAAAATATTTCACTGCCACCCTGTTGAGCATGTGAAAAATAAATCTTTAATTTAAACTTTGAACAGCAACAATACAGAGTCTGATTTATACTATTCATATTACAATTGTGGCCTCAATCAAAAAGGCTTTATGAAATTCAAAAAGCTGCTAATTTTGAAGGTTTGTATACTGTAGCTTGTGATAAAAAAAAAAATGAAATTCCCCATAAATATTATAAAGTACTAATTATTTAAAATACATTTATGTATGGGATATAAAAGGACATAACAAGAACAGAAAGTCAAACCCAGGAATCATTTGCTGTTCTCATAAAGCTCTCACAACCTTGCCAAACCCTTGCCACCTTTTCACACAGTTTGCGTACATCAGACTCTCTGGAGCATTCCTAGAGAAGAATGAATCTTGGATGAAGGACATGTAGAGAATGCAAATGTTCTGTCTGTGTTTCCCCTAAACTACAATTTCTCAGCTTCAGTTATGTAGACAGGTCGTCTGTCTTCCCCCTCAGGGGTTGCGTGATGACATCTGTCGCCACATATGGCGGCCAGAAAGAGTGTTTGTTTTTAAATCTAATGATAAGCATGACAGTGGGATCTATTATGTGGAGAAATGATAATGGTATTGCTGATCATATTTTCAGAAAATGTTTTATCCTATTAGAGTGCTTGTTGTGTTATGGTGGGAAAAATGCAAGAATGATGAAAAAAGGTTTCGAGAGCCAAAGATGGCAGCTAGGATGAAACTGTTATTTGTTTATGGAAAGGGAGAAGCATTTTTATGTGATAGAGGCTATTTTCTCTAAGGCAGAACAGTCATCTAAAATGATTGCTTTACAGTGATGATAAACACTGACTTTTGCGAGGTGCAAGTCTTTTGGCACATTTCCTTTTGCACTAGCACTAGGGTCTGAGTGCTCTAATGGCCTCATCTACACAGATCTATAGCTGTATATTTAACCTCCTGACATACTGCGATCTCCTGCCAAGGTGTATTTCAAAGATATTAGGCTATGCTTGTATAGTATTTATGACATCTACTATTTGCATTTGGTTCAGTAATGGCTACTCAGGGCTTATTTGATCAGCAAAAACATGTAGATCCAATTGTTATTGGACATGCAGGTGTTTAGACACCTAAAATGGATGGAATAATCTATAAACCTCATGTTTTCTGAAAACATTAGCAAGCCCCTAATCAAATTATTACATCAAATGTAAGAGTCTATTTTAAAAATGCACATATTTCATTAGTTTTAATATGTACAGTACACGAACAATATTGAGAATCAAGGTTTTATTATATATTAGGGATGCCACAATTCTCAATATAATATTGAACCCTTCGGTACGACATCCACGCTCATGAAGAACGTTTAAATTTCTGTGCATTTTATTTCTCTCCAAAAAGACTCTATGCATGGTCACTTCCACGTTTTTCCTTAGGGTGCATTTTTATTGTTACTTAGAGCTGTTAAAATGACTGAGGAGAAGACAACTTTTTAGTGTTGCTGCTTACAAAAACTTTCCTGGATTACTTTAAATGATGTCCATCGCATTGTGAGGCTGTCAGCTGTCACGTCGTCCAGTAAAATGGAGAAGGGCATTAAAGGTTTCAAGATACAGTACATCAACAACAATTTTACCTTTTACGCCAATTACAAATTTAACTTTAAATGGTTAATTCATTCAAAAATGAAATTTCTGTCAATAGATATTCACCCTCATGTTGCTCTAAAACCCGTAAGACCTTTTTTTTTTTTATCCTCAAAAAAGCAATAATATTACCACATTCAAGGTCCAGAAAAGTAGTAAATGAATAAAAAAAAAGTAAAAAAGTAGCATAGGAGAATGGCAGGGGAGAGACAAATTTGTTGAATAAAGCTATTTCTGTTTTGTTTTTGAGCACAAAAAGTATTCTCATCACTTCATTACATTAAGGTGAACCACTGTAGTCACGTTGACTATTTTATCAACATTTTTACTACTTTTCTGGACCTTGAATGTGGTTATTTCTTTGCTTTCTATTGAGGATAAAAAAAATAATGTTTTGGGTTATGTTTGTAACCCTGGTTCCCTGAATAGGGGAACGAGACGCTGCGTAGTCGCTTTGGGAACGCCTCAACGTGTTACATCTTGAAGCACTGAGGACCCTGGAGTGGAGCCCAAGTCAAGGTTATAAAACCTAATAAAGGTATGCTGGGATGACCACCCAGCCACATCACATATTTCGGGGATGGGAACCACTGAGATTAAAGCTTTTGAGGCAGCCATACCCCTAGTCGAGTGTGCCCGGACAGCCAAGGGTGAAGGCTGCCCGGATGACTCACAGGCAAGAGAGATGGCCTCGACCACCCACTTGATCCTTCTCTGCTTAGATGCCGGGCCTCCCTTCTTAGGAGACCCGTAACAGACAAATAGTTCTGTGGACGTAAGTATCTAAGGCCCTCACTGGGCAAAGCAGATTTAATTTTTCCTGATCTGAGTTTGTAAAAGGTGGAGGACAGAAGACCTGCAGTACGATGGGTCCTGGGACATTCGTGGGGACCTTGGGTATATACCCAGGTCTATGATGCAGAAAAGCCTTGACCATTCCAGGTGCAACAGAAAGTGCTTGTAGATCTCCAATTCCCTTGAGAGATGATATGGCTAGTAGAAATATGGTTTTTAGAGTGAGGAACTTCGCAGGTACTTCCTCTAAAGGTTCAAAGGGGGCCGCAGCCAACCCTTCTAATACAATAGCCAAGTCCCAGGACTGAGTTCTTGTACATACAGCAGGCCTCAGCCTCTGGGTACCACAGAGAAAACATACAACTAAGGGATTTCTTCCCATAGAAATACCCTCCAAAGGAGCATGATAAGCAGATATAGCTGCGATATAAACATTCAATGTAGAAGGAGTTAGACCATACGAGAATTTTTCTTGGAGAAATTGCAGTACATGACTGATAGAGGAGTGGACCGGATCCACTTGAGATTGGCTACACCAAGTAGTGAACAGCTTCCACTCATATGCGTACAGTTTTCTCGTGGACGGAGCTCTGGAGTGGAGTATGGTCTCCAAAACCTCGGTTTGGAGACCGGATTCTATGAGCTCGGCCCCCTCAGAGGTCAAGCCCACAGTTTCCATAACTCCAGGTGGGGATGAGTCATCGTGCCGCCCGCTTGAGACAGAAGGTCCTGCCTGATTGGGATCTCTATTGGGGAGCCATCTAGAAGAGACACTAGGGGCCCTATAATACACCCGGCGCAATGCGACGCAAGGCGCAGCGCAAGTGTGTTTGCTAGTTTGCGTCCGACGCCATTTGTGTTTTCCCGTTCAGCGCCACATCCTTAAATTAGTAAATGCATTTGCGCCAGTTAGTGCGCCCATGGGCGTGCTGGTCTAAAAAAGAGGTGTGTTCAGGCGCATTGTCGGCGCATTGCTATTTTAAGGAGCTGAAAATAGACTGCGCCATAAACCAACTCAAACCTGGTCTAAAGTCTAAAGTCAATGGCGCAATATTTGTTAGAGTGCGTTGGTAGAAACTGCGCCTCTGGGCGCGTCCACAGTGCGCGTTGACTTTGCTTATTACACACAGGGATGCGCATCACACAAACATGCCAGATATTAAAAACAAAAGGATTACAGTGTAAAAGAATATTATTGTGTAGGCTACATAAATATAAAAATGTAATGATGAATAGTCATTGCGTGTATTAGAATTAGGCTACCTATTTTCAATTCAGCCTATTACTACTTATAATGGTGAACGAAATTGGCTAATTATTCGAACAATCGTGCCAATACACACACATATATATTAACTGACTCATCGCGCTGAGTTATTTGAAAGCCTGCATTTGCAAGTCCGCTTTTGCAAGTCCGTGGAGATAACTAAATCAGGAATAGGGAGCTCGCGTCGCGTCAGGGCGTCAGAGCTCGCGCTTGATGCCCTTTCAGCTCTTCAAAATTGCATAATGGTAGTTCTGAATCTGTATGATAAATTATTTTGCAATCATGTTAGAATAAAGCAATTTTTCTCCAAATATGCGCAATTTTGTTGACTAAGAGCCCTAACGAACGGACGCTGTTCAGTGAAGCTATGTGAACAACACAAAAAAAAAAACGCAGCAGACGCGAGTGAATTCATTCGTGTTGATAATCTATTCACAATATAACGTTAAGTTGGCCAAATGGTGAGAGAAGTAGGTTTTAGTTTCACTATCTCAGCACTGATGTGATGATCCGTTAAAAAGCATATCACTGCAATGACGGATATTGACCGGGAATTCACAGTATAATAAATGAACGGAGCTTGTCATCATAAATCGATTATATTTAGGTGTTTTGCAACTTCAGTGTAGTGATTTATTGCAACTTCAGGAAAGTTTACTGCATTCTTACCTTCGAGAGATAACTTATTGATGTGTGATGATGATCACTGAAGCAGCTCCTGTGCTTTCGGTGTGAGAGCGGAACATTTTCCAGCCGCGCCAGCCGTATTGATTGGCCAGGCTCGTGACTCCCAACAAATCAGACGGACGATGGGCGGGGCTTAGTCTAGGCCACAGAGTGGTGCGCTCTGACCGAGGTGGCTGGATCAGTGCCAGATCGCGCATTTCAAAAAAATAAAATGGTTTTATCAGCAAATCGGTTTTGAAAATGGCCGATGCCGATAACAATAAAAATGCTTAATATCGGCGCCGATAATCGGCCACGTCGATAATCGGTCGACCCCTACCTCAGTCCCCCCTGATGGTTGATATAGGAGACCACCGACATGTTGTCTGTGCGAACTAACACGTGGTGACCCCTCAGGTCTGGGAGGAAGTATTTGAGTGCTCGAAATACCGCCATCATTTCCAGCCAATTTATGTGCCAAGAGCGATGATGGTCCTCCCAAAGACCCTGAGCCGAGCCACCACTCATGATCGCCCCCTAGCCTGTGAGAGACGCATCCGTCGTTAGCATTACGCGATGACAATGAGCTCCCAACACAGGACCCTGGGCAAGGAACCAGGGCTTCTTCCACATGGATAAGGCACAAAGGCATCACCGCGTGACCATGATCATGTGGAAAGGATTTCCCCTCGGAGAAAACCCCCTGTTCCTGAGCCACCACTGTAAGGGTCTCATGTGCAGCAGGCCAAAAGGTATAACACATTGGACGCAGCTGCCATCAGACCCAACAGTCTCTGAAACTGTTTTACAGTGAGTGACTGGCCTAATTTCACCCCTTTCACGGTTGAAAGAATGGAATTCACCTGAGCAGGAGACAAACGTGCCTGCATTGTAGTGGAATCCCAAACTACCCCTAGATAGTTGGTAGTCTGAGCTGGTAGAGGCACACTCTTCTTGGCATTGAGTCTCAACCCTAACCTTCTCATATGTGACAGAACTACATCTCGATGTTGAATGAATGAATGAATGAATGAATGAGGCATTTATATAACGCTTTCATATGTACTACTGTACACCCAAAGCGCTTTACAATCATATCAGGGGTATCTCCTCATCCACCACCAGATGTTGAACTGCTTGTTGCTTTGATTGAGCTAGAATCAACTAATCGTCGATATAATTGATCAGACAGATGCCTTGGAGTCTCAGGGGAGCCAGCGCTGCATCCACGCACTTCGTGAAGGTGCAGGGTGAAAGGGATAGGCCGAACGGAAGAACCTTGTATTGGTAAGCTTTGCCCCTGAAAGCGAACCTGAGGAACTTCCAATGTGAAGGATGGATTGACACATGAAAGTAAGCGTCTTTCAGATCTATTGTCACAAACCAGTCCTCGGACCTGATCTGTGTGGTGATCTGTTTGAGTGTAAGCATCTTGAACTTGAGCTTTTGTACGGAGCGATTTAGCATACGTAAATCTAGTATGGGACGCAACCCTCCATCCTTCTTTGGAACAATAAAGTAACGGCTGTAGAACCCTAACTGTTTGCTGGGAGGAGGAACCCTTTGTATAGCTCCTTTTTGCAAAAGTGTCATAACTTCTTGTTCCATAACCAGAGACTGCTGAGGGCCCACCACCGTAGGGAGGACCCCGTTGAACTGGGGCGGGCGAGACCCGAACTGTATTTTGAAACCCTTTTTTATCATTTGCAGCACCCATTGAGAAATATTGTGAGAAATTATATATATATATATATATATATATATATATATATATATATTTGTAAAAACATTCTTTCTGATGGCTGTCAATGGAGAAAGATGCTTTTGGTTGCAGATGGTGTAGTTACAAACTAGCTTCTAGTTGCACGAATCATGTCTACTTTCACCCGCTCTCAAACAATGTAGTTGTAGCTGAGGCCTGGAAGAGATTTGTTTGTGTTGTCGAGAAGATGCTGTTTTCTCCTCAGCCAAAGCAAACCCACTTTGCATAAACTTACAAAGGATGAGGACTCGAATTGATACAGTAAAAGCGACGTCATCATTACTATTTGTATCACTGTGTCAAGAGCTGAGGAAGCATCCACCCTGACATGCATTTATTACTGCACGCAGTGGCAGGCCATAACTTCCATGATGCAGCTTAATAAAACACTTCCCTCAACACTTTGCTTTAGAGCATAGTTTGAGCCCTCCATCTGGGACTCGGCCACATGGCACAGCCACCATCAGCCAATAATAAACACCTTAAAAAAAACAAGGTGATGGTAAATTTGCAATGCTGCCTGTAGGGTCTGTCCATCAACCAGATACGGAAGACAGAAAATAAAGAGAAGCGACTACATGTGTACAGCATAAGAAACCTTTTCTTAGGGAAGCCTCTTGCAAAACTGGAAGGCTTGTTTTGTTTTTATTACACCTTTCCAAGAAAGTCTGAAACTGTTGCTTAATATTGGAGTTAAAAAGTGGCCTGGTTGGGTTTCAGCCAGGGCCAACCGCTCTGTCATCTATTTACTGTATCATTCAGCTGGGACAAAATCTGGGTAAGTCAGATTTGGCCCACATTGAGCTAACTGCAAAAAGATTCAGTCTTGTGGCCATAATTTCTGTTCACATCTGTGGATTAGAAGAAAAAGATTTATTGCTAAAGATTAATTTCAACATTTCATGTCAACCTTAATGACTGCTCTATAAATAAATCAGTAAAATAATGCTTACAGGCTTAGAAATCCTCAATAGCAACATATCAATGCCTTCAGAAAAGGCTTTGTATCATAAAGTAAAGATGTAAATGCATGGTGCCTTCAGGCAATACACAGACTGACTGTATGTGTTGTAAATCTGCATGATTAGGTCATGCCAAAAAAGCTCTTAAGCCTTCAAATTCCCTTAAGCTTTGGAAAATGTGTAATGTTTCGCAAAAACCCACACTGCTTTCAAAGCGTTACCCTATCACATTATGACACCGAACAAGAGGGAAGATATTTTCATTTTCTTTAGTTCTCTCATCAGTGTCTGAAGTTGAAAGGTAGCGGGCCGTAGAATTTAACAGTGCCCAAGCTGTCAGGAGCGGGGTGTTTTAATTCTAAGGTTTAGGGGTTGAAAACGTAAGGCTAGGTGTCAAGGCCCCAGTCGATACGGTTCAAGCTTGCGTCTGGCAATTAGCCGAATACTGGATTGATAGAGTATCTCGGCCTCACCTGGCTGTTCTTTCCACTGAAGTTAACATGTCAGTCTCTCCTTCCCTGCTAATAACAGATGTTCACAGATGGCTAATATGTGTGCTCTTCAATGTCAGACCCATTCGGTTAACCTCTGGTCAGAGCAGGGATAAAGACAGATTTATCAATGTTATTAAGACCTTCTGGTGTTGTTTACTTCGAGACAGGCCTGTCAGCGGTTCCTTACTTTTTCAACTTAACACTATTTGTACATTTCAATGCATATCTCAGAGATTATGCACATGCAGTCTTTTATGTATAAATTTGAACACTTTGAACTGAAGATCAACAGAAAGGCTTAAAGGGATAGTTCGCCCAAAAATGAAATGCTGACATCTTTAACTCATGTTGTTCCAAACCCATATCATTTTTTTTTTTTTTTTTTTTTTTTATCTGGGAGTTAAGTAGCTATTTTAAATTCAATTACTGTCAAACAATTTTCAAAGGAAGATTTTAAGTGTGAAAGTGGATGGGGCTAAAGAATGTCAAGCTCCAAAATTGCATCATAAAAGCATAATAGTCATATAGACTTCTATTAAGGGGGACATATCATGGAAATATGACTGTTTTCATGTTTAAGTGCTATAATTGGGTCCCCGGTGCATCTAACAACCCAGAAAACATGAAAAAGGACAGCCCAATAAGCCTTTCTCTGCAAGCATGTGAAGATTTCGCTCCCCTTGTGACGTAGGAAGGGGATCTTATAATATTGCCACCCATTAATCTGCACGTATCCACTCACGGTGTCGCCATTTTGTTTTCGCAAGTGAACACGGTGTACCAGTGCTAAGGCCATGACAAAAGTTCGAGCAAAGAATGCTAACTGTTCTGTCGTTTGCTGCACAGAAGAGCACAGAACACTATTTAGAGTCTTGTTAGCTTGGATAGCCTGAGAGTTGACCCTGGCAAGCTCGATTGCTAAAAAGAAGCATTTCTGTCCAAAAGATATTTTGGAAAAAATCTTACAGCATTCACAGAATGTGATAGATTTGGCAAACAGGTACGCTATGTACAGTATAGTGGCCGTCCATATGGGTTTTGCACAAAAGGTTACCATGACGGCACATGCTAGTTGATGAGTTGAATCAACTCCACAGCAACTACATAAATTTATCCACTAACCATTCAGAAACGTCCAGTTGCATTCTAAAAGTTGTAACTTCTTCCTGAGTCTCTCCATCAGTGTCTGACTCCAGTTTGAACAATGTAAGGCTGAACACCATTATTGACAATCCTCATTTTGGCTGCGTGAGATTCTCCAGCTTTGTTGCATTTAAAGGGACGCCCACAAAAACAATGTTTTTTTGCTCATACGCAAATAGGGGCAAATTTGACAAGCTATAATAAATGATCTGTGGGGTATTTTGAGCTGAAATGTCACAGACAAATTCTGGGGACACCAGAGACTTATATTACATCTTGTGAAAAGGGGCATAATAGGTCCCCTTTAAATCTTCTGAAGCCATACAATAACTTTGTACAAGGAACAGACTGAAATTGATGTTATTCACTAAAAATAATGGCTTGAAGATCTTGCTTGATGTTCATTGTATGTAAAGGAACAGTTTGTGCTATAAATATCTCCTTTTGTGTTAGCAGAACAAAGAAAGTCATATGGGTTTTTGAAAGACATGAGGGTGAGTAAGTGATACCAGACTTTTTCATTTGTCTGTGAACTATAGCTTAAAAATAATGTGACAAAAAGAGATGTAGGAAGTAGTAGTTTTCATAATTAACCTTGATTTTGTGCTTCTGAGCTGACAAATTACATAACTAATCTATTACAACGGTGTTAAAAAGCTGCCAATTGTCAAAGGGGTTTAGCAAGTATTTTCTTTCAGTGACAACCACTAAGCAAGTTTTCCATGAACCAGCACATGGTAATGAAAGTAAGGCTTCTTTGTTTTATTGAAGTAAAGACTACCTCTCAAGGCGCTGCACTCTTTCAAACAAAGATGTTGCATCATTGTCAAATCAGGCATTTAAAACTTTGTAATTTATAAAATCTTGACAGATCCACAACAATCAAAGCATCATTTCTGCACCACTCTGCCCTGACATAGGCTATTATCCTGTGTTGCAACCAGCTGTGGAAAATATGCCTTCTAAATAAACGTGATCTAATTATAGACATTATTGCAAAGGCCTTGGGTGCCTAGCGAAACAACGCACAGTTATACTATGGAGAGTAGCAAGTCAACAGCTCAGCCATGCAGATGGAATGAAAGAAAGGAGACTTTTATTAAATATTCTGCACACAAACAACAGACCAAATTGAGCTGGGAGAGAGCCTACACTTTCAAACAAAAGTATATCTCATGAACTAAATGAAAAACAGTGACCTGACCTTCAAGAGCACTCGCGCACCTCAAATGGTCCAACCCTCTTTCTGACAGACAGTGGCAGCAATTCTCCAAGGGTATGTTACCATCTCACTCTGACCTAGAGCAAAACTCTCGTCAACCATTTTGGGATTCTATTTGCTCGCTGCAGACTAGTGAAAGCTAGAACAGAGAGAATGCTGGAAAATAAACTTTTATCGTTTTCAGGTGACAGAAATGCAATTTGTCAGCACACTTCTGAAATGGCCACACCCATTACGGGTGTGTGTATTAAACAATCATATTACAGCATGTGAAATGATCCTTATGCTCCATTAAATAAACAAGTCTTTGAGCCTGCCCTACGTAATGTGGTTATTTTCACATATCTAGTTATCAAATTTATTCCACCCAATCATTTTAATGTGCTGCTCTAAGGCATTTGAAGTGTGCTAAGCTGTCTGAATTCTCCTCTGAGTACCTGGCAGCACATTTATTATCCAATATAGCTGTATCCTAAAAGATTTCACCTTGCAATTCACAAATATAAAAATTGTGGGGTTGCAACCATATGTATACTGGCAGTGCAATAATCAATCTGGGCCAAGTGATCAATTACACACTATTATAGAAGTGCATAAGGTGTTTTTGGGGCAACATTGCTAATTTGACAGTGGATAATAACATGGCACATCAAAAGAGAACTATAATTCTGACAACATACACTCACACACACACACACACACACATTTTCTATGTAATTTATGTAATTTATTTTCAGCAGCCATTACTCCAGTCTTCAGTGTCACATGATCGTTCAGAAATCATTCTAATATGCTGATTTGCGGCTAGGAAACATTACTTAATAATAATAATAATAATAATAATAATAATAATAATATTATTATTATTATTATTATTATTGTTGCTGAAAACAGTTTTACTGCTTAATATTTTTGTGGAGACTGATACTTTTTCTTTGATTTCCTTGATGATTACAACATTCAAAAGAACAGCATTTATTTGAAACAGAAATCTTCAATATTATAAATGTCTTTACTGCCGCTTTTGAACAATGTTATGCATCCTTTCTGAGAAAAAGCATTGATTTCAAAAATATATGTTTGTTTTTTCAGTCATTAAAAAAACACTGAACACATAATTTAGCTTCCTGAGTAAAATTTATCTTGTTTTAAAAATGTTTGAAAATTTTTACTGGAGACCAAAATAGTCATTTAATTTTCTTTCTCTCTCTCTCTCTCTCTCTCTCTCTCTCTCTCTCTCTCTTCCTTTTCCCCATATATTCTGGACTCAAAAGATAAAACATGGTGCTAGCCAAGGTCAAAAGTTCAATCCTCATGCAGGGAAGACACATACTGGAATAATGTCTACCTTGAAAGTTAATATAAATATAAATGCCAAAAAGCATAAATCTGTCCTGAAAAGAGCAAGGAGTGCTGAGATACACTGTATCCTTTATAATCTTTGAAATATATCTTTATAACAACAGTCTTCTTGGGGCATAAATCAGAAATCCATAAATATAATGTTTTGTTGTTGTGTTTTTGTTTTTGGACGCATTTCTTCTTTTGTTTTTGTTTTTTTTGTTTGTTCGTCTTTTGTTTTTGTTTTTTAATTAAAGCTAACTCACCAGGAATCAACACAACATATCATTTGTGGCTGTTTATCATGTGGTTGAATGACCTCATCGTACCAATGTGTTGCTGAAATGCCCATTACCTGCACTATAAAGCCAGACTATTCTATCTCAGCTCCTGTCATGACCAGACAAGTGCAGCGTCTGTGTCATCTCATTAGCCTAGGCTCTCCACAAGTAGCAGAGCGGAGGCAAAAAAAGTCTGAAATCTATATAGAATGTTTCTTTGGTCTGCTATCCAAGTGGCTGAAGGGGAAAGAGATAGAAACGGAGGCAGGGAACGTGTAGCATGTGGAAATACAGGCTCGTATCCTTTAAGAGCACAGGATCACTGTGAGGAAAGTATTACTGTAAATGAGCACATTTGAGGGTGTTCTCTTGGAAAGTGATAGAGGAGACACCTTGTTCCTAGTTTGGCATTGAATAGGGTCACTCCCACAGAGCCAAGAGCTAGTGTCACTCAAAAGTTCTTACTAAGCTCTCACTAGCACACTTTTCAATTACAGTTACAGCTCATCTCATCATGTACAGCCGTTGAAATGTAATGTTCCATCAAAAATATGATGTACAGCTGTACTTCCCCAAGTGTCCTTATGTGCCGCTCCATCTTGTGTGAAGTTTCTAATCATTAAACCATTTAACTTTTGGCAAGTTAAAAGCAATCCACAAGAACCCAATTTAAAAACTTCTGTTTTGTAATAGAGAAATTCGTATGTATGGATGGATGGATGGATTGATGGATTTATTGATTGATTGATTGATAGATAGATAATGATAATCATGATTATTTTGCTCAAAATCATAATAACGATTATTTATCATGACTATTCTATCAAAACAGGTAATGTAGTTCTGGCCATTTTGCAAGTTCTTTACCAACCTACACCTCACCCATAAGGCATGTAGATGGCACACTGACTTCATTTAACTAACTATGATAACTTCTTTAGATGGTAAATCAATATAAAACACGTGGTTTTGGTAAGCGCTTTGTAATCTGTACTCACATTAGATTTTAAAGCAACACAATTTGTTTGCAAATGAGACAAACCACAGATTCAAATTGCCCTACAAATTCGTAAAGCAAAGAACGATGTTTTTTTGATATAGCCTATATTATATTATATTATAATATAATGCTTAACATGAAAAACACTTAACGTGGCTTAATTTACTTAAGTATTTTTCTGTATTTTCCTATAGTGTTTACTAAGTTTGGTCTTTTAATGTCACTGTCTTAGTACATTAAGCCACATTAAGCATTTTCTTTATCGGAGTAAAATGCTTCATTAAACATGTTGCATTCATATTCTGACTCTGTATCTGTTTTTCTGTACATAGTATGCTTTATTAGTATATTGTTCACTAAATTTGGTTTGTTAATAACAATGTCTTAGTAAAATAACATTAAAATGCTTTTTCACGTTAAGCGTTTTCATGTTACCCATTTTAAAATGCCCCAGTGGCGATATGATATGTTCAACTGATTAAAAAACCTTTTTAGAAAACCTTTAGGAACTTTAAAAGACAAAACAGCAAAACTCCTAATATTATTTCCAATAATTCCAAATTATGTTAATTTTCCCGATTGAATTGTCACATAGGTTGCAAAAGTGCATTCTGCAAACAGCAAGGTGGAGATCCGTGTTGCATTTGTTGAAATTCATCACTGACGTTTGATCATGGAAGATTTAGTCAAACAAATAGTACAAGTGGCTCGTGAAGAAACAAAGACTGGCTGTATGACACTTTCACTGAAGCAGAATTTTGCCGTGGAGATCGCTAAACTCCAGTGCACATGTTTGTTTTCAGATCATCAGCGCGTCTTCCGCATTGCGTGCACAGAGTTGCCAGATTGCACAGATTAAGTTAAACACCGGGAAGAAAGTATATCCAAGGGAAAAGCTCTATTTGGGGGATTTAAGCTCTATCCCAAAGAAAAAACACGTTTTCAGGATAAATAACAAGGGGGCCAATATCATGACAATTATGTGTAATCAATCAAGAGAAGCAGATATCGTTATCGCGATTAAAATATGATTAATCGTGCAGCCCTAGTTCATGTGACTACAGTGGTTCAACCTTAATGTTATGAAGTGACAAGAATACTTTTTTGTGTGCCAAAAAAACAAAATAACGACTTTATTCAACAATATCTAGTGATGGGCGATTTCAAAACACTGCTTCATGAAGCTTCGAAGCTTTACGAATCTTTTGTTTCAAATCAGTGGTTCGATGCGTATCAAACTGCCAAAGTCATGTGAATTCAGTAAACAAGGCATCATTATGTTGTAAGTGTTTCGAGGGCGTGACTTTGGCAGTGTGATACATGATCCGAACCACTGATTCGAAACAAAAGTATCTTAATTTGTGTTCTGAAGATAAACAAAGGTCTTATAGGTGTGGAACGACATGAGGGTGAGTAATACATGACAGAATTTCCATTTTGGGGTGAACTAACCCTTTAATACACATCACATATTTAATGTGGAAAAAACACAATGTCAAGAACAAAACCCTCTAATCTTTAGAATTTCAAGCTTCATTTATCATGAAGTCTCACTCTCTTATTTGAGTAAAATAAGAGAGACTGTTCATTAGTAAGCTTTTAGTCCAAGTTTATGCAAACGAGCTGACATAAGCAGCCCATTCTTCTTGATTATCTCCTTGAAAGCTGAGAAGTTTGCATAGTTTTTGACTTGAATAACATTCATGGATTCTTCAAAGTTGTGTGAATAAGGGAAAGATGTCAAGGTCGACAAGTGAAGATTGTGGCAAATTGAGAAGATGATGAACTGTGGCTCGTAAAGGAAAGGGAAAAACACACTCAGCTCAAGTACCCAGTGAGTGGAGGTGGGAAGTGTCCATTAGTGATCCCTGTGTGGGTCACTCTCCTTCTTCCACACTAGATACATTTTACACTTCAAATCTACCTCTGACATTTGAGATCAATACAAGCAGAACAGATAGTTGGCTATGCTGTTAGATGTTTTATAGGTTTCTTTATTGTTCTAAAGCAGTGTTACTCATTGCGCGGCTCGTGAACCTCCTGCGGTTCGCCAAGCTTTAATTTGTGGCACGTATGGCAGTAAATAATAATAGTAAATAATACGGTGATATGCGTCAGCATCGATAGCCTAGTGGTTAGTGCTAGACTTGTGCCGATATTCGGTAATGCGATAAATCGCCGGCACTTCAGAATACCGTAAATAATAATTTATAATAATAATTATTTTAATAATAATAATAATAATAATTTATTAATAATACCAATTATTATTTTTTTATAAGGCAATTAAGAATACTTTACCCATCAATCATATAAAATGCACAACACCGCTGTATTCTGCGTCAAAAGGACACGCGCTCAGATGTAAACAATCCCAACGTGCACGAGAAGCACATGGCGGAACCAGTGAAGGAGACGAGCTGAATGAAAGTGCGCGTTCACTCTCTGACAGCAGAGGGCGCTGATGGAACAGCAGCGTGCAGCAGTTACCACGGAAACCGTGCAAACAAAGTAACTGCGCTAGTGAAGTTTTTTAAATGCTTCAAACAGCCATTCATTTTTTTGTAATCTCAGTGTTGTTCATCACAGCACCAAATACTGAATACTTAAAAAAGACTTAAAAGGATATTTATTTTCAAACCTTTAATGGACCTAAGACAAAACTAACAATGATCAGTTGTGTTTCTAAATTAACATTAACAAAAAAATAACACTTTCTGTAACAAATGTAGCTATTGCTCAATCTTAGTTAATGCATTAAATAGAGTAAAGTGTTATCTGTTGTTCTTTATAGCCTAATTCTTTTGCATTTTAATCTGTTTGAAAATTTCAGTCAGAGTTGTTTATTTTTTATTACAAAAAGAGTTCTTAAACCTGTTAAACTATGACAAAAATGGTTTTGCAACTTATTTCAATACCGTGATAATACCGTACACCATGATAAAAGCTTCATCAATTAATCGCAACATGAAAATTTGATACCGTCACATGCCTAGTTAGTGCGCCGACATATGGCGCAAATGCGTTCACTTTGACTCGAGTTCGATTCCCGTCTTGAGGTCCTTTGCTGATCCCGCCCCCCTCTCTCTGCCCAATGCTTTCCTGTCTGCTCTCTAATGTCCTCTCCAAATAAAGGCACAAAAAGCCCATAAAATATAATAAATAAATAAAAAAAAAGCATGGCTATAACATAACCCGTTAAAAAAAGTGTCTGCTCTATTATAAATAATTTATATTTAAAAAAATAAATAAATACCCAAAACAGCAGCATTACAAGATGGAAATATAGACTAGAAAAGACAGGCCTATTTAAACTTGCTCTGCCCTTACGTCCATTACACTGACTCACTGCGGTGTTGCCAGTTGTGGCAGTCTTTCCAGCTCTTAACGACGAATGTGCTCTTGGATGGTTGAATTCGATCTCATGAAAGTGCATATCATTAGCATGATTTTCTGTTTATATGTGGCATGCTATTTATACGCAGGAATTAAATTTGGCGTGCATATGATACGCACATGTTTGATGTGCATATAACAATAAAAATATAAAAATAATAAAAAAAATAGCACATTGCATGTAAGGGAAATTAAGACATAACTGACATAACTGACAACTGAACATACCTGATTCTCCCCAATACATCTTAGTGCAGATGAATCTGAGCTTTTGTAAAATATGCACATTTTGTATGAAGAGAAACAGACCGAATTTAACAGTGTCCAAGTTCACCTGAGGAAAAAACACAAAACACGACTAACCAACTACAACAATACGACTTCAAATCTATACTAATACACAATATTTACTATGACACATCCCCATAAAATTCCCATGCTTTGTGCATAAATTATTCACATAAGGCTTTTTTCCCACAACAATTTAAAGGGTTAGTTCACCCAAAAATGAAAATTCTGTCATTTATTACTCACCCTCATGCCGTTCTACACCCATAAGACACCCGTTCATCTTCTGAACACAAATTAAGATATTTTGATGAAATCCAATGGCTCAGTGAGACCTGAATTCACAGCAATGGTACTTCCTCTCTCAAAATCCATAAAGATACTAAAAACATATTTAAAACAGATCATGTGACTACAGTGGTTCAACTTTAATATTATAAAGCAACGAGAATGTGTTTTTAACAATTTCTATTTCAAAACACTGCTTCATGAAGCTTCGGAGCTTTACGAATCGAGTCAATGATTCAGAGCACCGAAGTCACGTGATTTCAGCAGTTTGATATGAGTTCCGAATCACTGATTCAATTCGTAAAGCGCCGAAGCTTCATGAAGCAGTGTTTTGAAAATAGATATTGTTAAAAAATCATTATTTTGTTTTTTTGCTGCAAATAAAATATTCTTGTCGCTATATAATATTAAAGTTGAACCACTGTACTCACATGAACTGATTTAAATATGTTTTTAGTACCTTTATGGATCTTGAGAGAGAAAGTACCATTGTTGTGAAAGCAGGTCTCACTGAGCCATTGGATTTCATCAAAATATCTTAATTTGTGGTCTTACGGGTGTGGAACGGGTGAGTAATAAATGACAATGACATTATTTTCATTTTTGGGTGAACTAACCCTTTAATATCAGTATCAAATAAAAATGGTCCTCAACAGGTATAGATTGAAGAAAAAGAATTGCATTTGATTTAAAAACCTTTTCAGGACTCTCTTCTGACAAATAAAAAGAGCAGGTTGTACACAGATTGAACAATCTCTCTTATCCTGGCTAGACAGGGAATTCATTTGCTAGTCATTTCAGACAGACTTTCTTAAAATGGATAAGTTTGGCTAACATAAGTTATGCTGGATCTGCTAGAGATTTTAGAAACACAAGGGCTTTGACATTGAACTTCTTAACAAAGACAGTCCATCAAGATTCACCTAGACACCTCATTTTATTTTAGGTGAACAAAGGAGACTGACAATGAAAATCCCCTTGAAAAAAAGCCATAGAAGAACTTTTTCATGTAATAATGTCAAATGAGTCAGAGCTGTACTGAAATGTATTCGCACTGTGTTGCCTGCATCTATATAATGTCTTATAGCTTAGCAGCCAAAATATAAACCAACATGTAAGAAAGCAGAATGTTTCTAGAATTATAACTACCAATGTGGGCAATTTAATTGACTATGTGCTCAATTTTATATGCAAACAAGCATGCATGCAAGTTTGCCTTGCTTGAGGGTTTCAAATCATTAGCTACCCTCCAGCTACGCTGCACATAACTGCTGAAAGAGTGCATCTATTTACCTGCTAAAACTACTGAAGTGATAGTAAAACCTGTGTAGAATAATAATAACTGTAGCCCCAGGTGCTAAACAAGTCATTATGAACAATAAAAGTTAAATGTCACAGCCATTAACAGTAATTAAAATGCATCAAAATGAAAAGTAACAAAAGAGTCCTGCGGACCAGTTCAACCTTTCAACATCTGTCATTACATCACTGAAAAAACCTTTGAAGATTCATGATGTCTATTTGTTCCTGTTTGCTCAAAGAACTCTCCACAGGTAGCAACACGTGGAGTGTCATACATTATACCGGCAGCCTGTTAATGCAACTGCACTTTCCTTCAAATCAAGTTTGCAGAAGCCAAACTCACAATGTTTGCTTGTCCTGCGCATAGCCCTGCTGACAACACGTGAGTGTGCATAAATATCTTCGATTCCTCTGCGAATACCTCAAGGTTTGCTATGAGTTCTCAAATGCAGGCACTCGAAACACTGTGTCATCCTTGGGATAATTCAAGGAGTGACAGATCAAAATTCGTCGTCACCATATCTCCTGGATTTTATTCTTGTTCAAAGTCATCATGGACTATTTTCTCCTGAACGCTATGTGTTGTTCCACATAATCTGAGCACGTAGTTGAGCTGTTGTTGAGGCAAACTGAAGGGACTCAGAGGCTAAAGACATCGAGAGTTAAACAAGCGTTGTGAAAACTGTGAACTCTGACGGAAAGCAAAATCGGATATCATCCATTTGCTCGTTTTAAAATGTTTCTACTTCAATGTCTGTACTTACATGCTCAATCGTCCTCCCCTTGTTAAACAAACAACAAGGGATTCCAAGTAATTTAATTTTTCCAATTGTTATTATTCAGTCAAAACAAAGGCATTTGCTAAGACAACTATAATCGTGCTGTGCAAAGAGCATGAGGCTGTTTGTTAGAAACAAAAAAATTAACATTTATCGATTGTGACAGAGATGGGACTCTAAGCCAGCGCTTGCGATTGTAAACTAAAAGATAATTTGCATTTGATTCTCTCCAGATGTAGTTGAGTAGAATTGCGGTTTCTCTCTTGAGGTGGAAGCGTAATGTCACCACTCTTCAAGGCATCCTTTAAGCACCAGCTCTTGTTGCCATGGAAACCATTCATTGCCACACAATCTTCCTGTGCTGTCTCGCAGAACCTTCTTCACAAACACACAGTAAAGCTCACCTCTAAATCCTGGATTTCGCTGAGAGAGAGGGTGGAAACATGGATCATTATATCTTATTGTATTTGCTTTACTTCAGTACGCCCCTATAGGAGAAGTCAGACAATATAATCAATTATAATCTCCTATTTTCTTTATAAAAATATACTAATAGTAAAGTTTAAAAGTTCAGAGGCAATGAATTTTTAATAAAAAGAAAGAAAGAAATGAATGCTTTTATTCAGCTTTTATTCAGCAAGGATCATCAAAAATGTAAAGGCTTGTACAAAAAATCTATTTAAAATAAATGCTCTTCTTTTAAACTTCCTATAGATCAAAGAATCCTGAAAAAAAATGATTTCCACAAAATATTAAGCTGCACAACCATTTTCAACATTGATAATAACAAGAAAATGTCTCTTGAGCAGCAAATCATCATATTAGAATGATTTCTGAAGGATCATGTGACACTGAAGACTGGAATAATGATGCTGAAAATTCAGCTTTGCATCACAGAAATAAATTACATTTTAAAATAGAACACATTAATTTTAAATTGTGCTAATATTTCTCAATATAGCTTTCATAAAAACATAAAATTCCAGCAGTGACATCAAAACTCATGTAGGGCCCTATGAAATCCGTTTTTTTTTTTTTTTTTTCCCTAAAGTCCTTTTTTTTTTTTTTCAAATTCAAAACTTTTTTCAAATTAAATTTTTCAGGATTTTTTTAGACTCAATTTTAATGGTTAAATTAAAATTTTGTATTAAAAAACATGTCTAACTAATTGAAAAAATAAAATGTATACAATTTAACAACAATTCATTAAATGTTTAACAAAAATTACATTTTTAGGGCCCTATAAAATATATATATTTTCCCTCAAATTCCATTTTATTTTTTACCAATTCCATTTCCATTTAATAATCAAAAAGAATGTCTAATTAATAATTAATAAAAAACTTGATGAATAAAAAAACAACAAAGTTTATTAATTTAAAAAAATAAAAATTTCTGTGAAATGTTTTTTTTTTTTTCAGAAATTCTGTGTTGTGTATTTTAGTTTTACTGACAATAACATAAAGGCATAAAACTTTAATTTAATTAATCTTTTAATCGTATGAAATTAAACTGCAAAACAAAAACTGTTAAAATTAAAACATGAAATAAAAATTGTGATAATTCCTTAAAAATAGTTTTTAATAATAATTTATTATTATTAGTGGTATTATTATTATGCTGAGACGTAATTTCTAATATACAACAGTAATATACTTCTGTCACTATTCCTTCGAGTTAAACTAAACTTTTATTGTGATGGGTTGCTTTGAGTTTCTGTGTGTTTATGATATGACAATATTTTTTCTCAAAATGGTAAAATCCTCATGAAATGACTCTCGAAGCGGCTCTGGAGATGAAGTTCATAAATCATTTCCTCTATAGTGAGGCGGCATTCATTCACACAGAGACACGCAGAACATGCAGGATTCATATTTAAATAGTCTTTTTGAGATTTAATATTCACAGACACTAGTGTATATATCATGATTTAATCTAAGTGTACTGACCTACTTTTTTTTTATTAATCAAATTTGTGACACATTCCGTGACATTCCATGTTATACAGTAAATTCTTATGTAATTCTTAAGTAAACTTTTATGACTGGATTCCATGATTTTCCGTCCGATTCCGGCCCTACTCATGACATCACAAACTAACAAAATAAAAACCTGTGCTTCACAATTCCTGTGAAAAAAAAGACAACATCGTCCATAGAAAAAAAAAAAACAACAACAAAAAAATAAAACAAAAACAGTGATGACGTGTCTAAGGATGCAAATGCTTCAGTACGTTAACTAAAAATGGTGGTTTATCACAATTCAGCTGCAGGCATGCATTCATGTTAAATTATAATATCCTTTAGCAAATACTACAACAAAATAGAAGCCAGCTAAAGCAAATAAATAAATACGAAATTTTACCTAGATAGATAGGTATTCAAATTACAGTTTTAAAACAAATCCATGGACTGCCTGCACTCGTCTGAATGAAAATCTTTTCAGCAATCTTTTCTTCTTCTATGTGTGACTCTTAGCCAATAATCAATTAAAGAAACATGTGAAAGCCAATCTTAAACTAAAACTTTAATTTTACAGACTTTACCATTTGGGAAACCCATTGCCCATGCACCATAGCTTGTCCCTGGAAGTTATTAAAGCAATAGAGCTAAATGTGTCCTCATTTAGAAAGCTAAGTAAAAGTGTGTGTGTGTGTGTGTGTGTGTGTGTGTGTGTGTGTGTGTGTGTGTGTGTGTGTGTGTGTGTGTGTGTGTGTGTGTGTGTGTGTTTGTGAATGCATTTGTAGACTGTACCAATTACCCTAATGTATCCAATTAAAAATAGCTTGTTCAAAGACTAGTGGCGGCTCTCTAAAGACTGCATTTATAATCAGGAAACAAGACCACAGAGCGAGGGGAGGGACGTGCAAACACCTTAGGCAACATTTATAACACCGACTTGAAATTACTCCCCATGATCATTCCAATCAATCTTATGCAAACAAAGAGCCTTTGGAGGAGGTAGAGGCTGAAGGAACAGAGGAGACGATCTAGCAACAGCGAGATTTATGAAGTAAGGTAAGGTGTAGTGTGTCTGAAAGAAATTAAAAATCCAATGTGAATTATTAAAACTAAAGGGACGCCAAAAGAAATATATGATGGTTTTCAAACAGGTTTCCCCTGTCATCCACTGGACAGAAACAAACAGTCCCGCCACAATCTCAAGCCAGATCAGAAACTACAAATGACTTACTTCACTGCATAAATATTATTCATTCCTATTTCTACTGTTTGTGTTCTGGGACCCTCATACACCATAGAATATGAATACTGAGAATATTGAGACTGGTTTCAAACATTAAATCCAAAACATTCATGATAAAAAAGTTACAATAAAGATTGAAAAAAAAAAAAAAAGTTTCCAAAAACCTAAAAAAAATTCTGTTTTAGCCTATATAAAGACCATCAGGTTTCTGCAGAGCGGCACATGCTATTTTTGAGTGTTTTTGCACTCTAAAGCGCTGAGCTTATTTGAATTCTGTAGTCTAAGTATTAAAATCCTGACTACTAAAAACTTTGTGCAATGAAAAATGCAGTCACATCCGAATATTGTTAACAAACTGAAATCTGGTTAGCTCTGCATGCTGACACTATTTTTTAGACTCCAAGGACTTCTAGTTATAAATATGCAGGTCCTCATGCATTCAAAAATCACTGTATGCAGATCAAACTCTGCTATTCCCAGATGTAACCTTTCATAAGTTTGCAAGAGAATGTGAGCATAAATTAAATCACAAATTAATTATTCATATAAAGTACAATAAATATTGTAATTAGTATGTGTGTATCATCTAAACGCAAGGGCGTAACAATCACTAAAACTTCAAAATTATACCTTTAAATTCACTATTATTGAGAAAAATACTCTTTCTACTTCCTGTATAACATTTTTCCCTAGAGTGAGAAACAACATGACATGTTTGACAATTCTATGGCAGTGTCAAATAAACAGTCAACCCCAGCACAAATGTCAGACCTATTCTATGACAGCCACAAACACTTCACACTACATATCTGATTAGCTGGAAATGACTTATACAACTGTCCACTCAGAGTGAGCGGCAGACAGGCATAGTGTTCAGCACCATGGACAGCAGCCAGTGTAGAGCTTATGATAAATGCTGAACACACAGTATTCAGTTCTTTAAATTACAGTTAAAGCAATCAAATCAAAGTTTGTTTTTAGGCTTTAAAAACACAAGAACTGGGGAGATCAAGAGATTAGGAGGTCTGTCTATCAATCTATATTTATTTTCTTTTTCTTAAAAAAAAAAAAAAGGCTGACCAAACCAGTAACACTTTCCAGCATAGGCTACCAGACCCACAAAATGGGACAGTTAATACACCTCATTTCACACACACAATAAAAACATTACGTATTTCTATTTAGTTGCTCTTTTAAATTAATTTAAATATTTAAATAAAAGCATGGCGGGTGGCATAACAATTATTTTGTTAGTTAATCTAATTACCACAATAAAATGTATGCACAAAAAAATATCAAAATGTGCAATATTTAAATGTGAACCAAGTCAACTAATGCAAGTAACAACTGCACACTTAGTTTGTTCTTAACATGAAGGCACACAGTTTACTGATAAGTTGTATGTTTCTAAACTACTGTTTCTTCTTGTTTACAGCAAACAATTATGGAATATCAAAGTTTTTCAACTTTCTTTATATCATATAAAAGGCACAGAGTTACAGATGTTGAACCAAAATGGTAAAACACTCCCTGTTCTCTGATGTTGTTGTACACATTAATATACTGGAAGGTGAGACTGTGTGACACATTTGTGTAAATATTCAAGTAAACAAACTAAGAAACTAACAAACAATATCTATCTATCTATCTATCTATCTATCTATCTACCTCAGGAATGAATCAAAGAATACATTTGTTTTGTTGTGGTTGTTTGCTTGACTTGTTTTTCCTCAGAGTTCACAACAGGTCAAGCTATGGCACAAACTTCACCCAAGTTTACACATGGGATTCTCACAAGACTGTATCCCAGTGAGCACTTAGTCTCTATGGGCTCACAGCTGTATATGTCACGCATGTCCATCATTAAAACATTTGTTTGCATAGGTTTCATCCTGCCAAACGAACATCACGCTTCCTATAGCGCAAATAACACATATCTGCAGCTTACCGCGTATTACTCCGGGCAAATCATATAATAGAACTGACCTATTTGAGTTTCTGCACTAGGCCTGAGGGATATTACTATTTAGAAGCACAATAGTTGCCACAATCAACTATACCTATATCTTTAATAAGAGGATAAGAGGTTGAATTGGTCATAAATAACAGCACTCACCCAATACAAAGTACGGGAGCTCGGTATTTTCCAAGTCGTCAACAACGACTATCTCGCCCGGAAAATCGTTCCTGACGGAGAATAGCAGCTTGGGCTCGGAGGCCGACGGGCTGTGCATGATGCTCAAGTCGTTCTCTCGCAAAAAAGGCAAAGCGGATACCGTAACGCTTTTCATTTTGCACTCCATGTCTTGAGACTGATCTTCTTCGCCGTTCAGACATTTCACACCAGCGGAATTGAAGATGACAATCCAGAGAACGCCGATAAGCAGACCGGAGTGTGGTAGTAGCATCTTGCCGGAGACTGTGTAGTGGTTGTCAGGCTGCGGCAGTCGGTCAGCGCGGCACACTAGGAGCTGGAGGAGGAGGAGGAGGACCGGGGAATGCGCTGGCAACACACTAATCTAGCTGTTTGCGTGAAAATGCACGATAAAGGCAGGGTTTAAGATTCAGATATTCTCCATCCACCGGCTAAATATTCTTGTTGTCATCATAACACGACTCGGCTTAGTGATGACAGCGAGAGAGGCGGAACAGCGCAGCAACGGAGCCCGTTATTGGGCTTCTGCACCTCAAGCCATTAAAAACGATTTTTCTTGTTGCAGTGGATGACCATTAGCAAGAGCTATATATAATAGTCCTGTAGCACTTTTAAAACAGACTATTGTTTGCCATTATTTCTACTTTATCCATTTAAATGCCCTCATATCGTCGAGTTTGTTGTTTTATCAAGTCAAATAGCCTATTTTACGCTCTCTCTCTTTCTTTGTTTTGTTTTTGAACTTTAACACTATTCTATATTTAACATTATAGTTAACCATTTTCATGCTAGCTTACAAAATCTGTTGCATATTTGTGACATTTTTTATAATTTATATTCTGATATACATTTTAAAATATTATATGGAGTTTAAATGAAATGACTTTATAGATAATGTCATGAATGTAAAGAAAAGTAAATATGCCATTAAAAAACTCCCTATTGAGGGGGGGGGGGGGGGTAAAACCAGTCTAATCTGGTTTGCTGGTCTGGCCTTGGCTGGTTTTAAAGAGGGTTTGGACACTTTTTAGCTGTTCAGACCATGTTAAACCTTAAACTGGTGTAATCTGGGGCATTTTCCAGCAGGGCTATTGGAAATCTTACCAAATACAATGATTAGATTTAGCAGGATATTACATGCAATTTTGCTCTATATAAAACAATGTAAAAGTTTTGAAGTAAAGAAATATGAATAGGTTACATTTATGGTGTCAACATCAGACAACAAAGTACTTTTACAGTAAAATGTCAAACTGTTAAAAATATCTATAAAACAGTAACAGGGCTTTCATAGTAGTACAATTTAAGTAATAATTATACATTATTAATATAATTTTTAATTAGTTTAAATGGATTATACTTTCTTTGTCGTAAACTGAATATAAATGCAAAATATGAGTGTCAGTAGAGAATAGGAGAGTAAGTTTTATAGTTCACTGACCACTGAGGAAAGAAGAGAGAACTGAAGCCAACAGCAGCTGCAAGCTCTGGGAAAAAAAAAAAAAGGAAGAAAGGAAAGAAAGAAGCAGTGCAGTCTGCCCCAAAGAATGATCTCCCTGTGTAATCTTGAGCTTATTCCAGCACTGAAGCAAGGCTTTAGCAAAGTGTGAAGCACTTTTGTGATGAAAGGGCACAGTACTCATTTCAGTTTTGACCTGCTCAATAATTGAACTTTGAGGGCGGTGGGGGGAGAGAGGGGTACACTATCGACACACTTGTGGTCCCATTGCTGTGATATCCTGCTCTCTTTTAGGGTTCTTTCTGCAACACTCCCTAAGCTAGTACTGTTTTTGGTTTACACATATCCAAAGACAACTTGACTGGGGCATAGTGAACTGTTGAAAGAGAATAATTACATTATTCTGCTGAGAATTTGACTTTGTTACCATCATTATTAGGCTACATTCTAAAATGGCATATTATCATGATTTGTTATTTCAACATTTTTCTTTTGTCAAACCAACTTTGATAATTAATGTGGTTCAGATAACATATTTTGAGTTTCTGGTGATTAAATCAATCGCAATTGTACTAACTCACATTTTTAATTTCATTGAACTCAAAATTTTAAGGCAACCAGGCATCTTACTTTTTTTAAGTTAAACCAACAATTCTTTTTTACAGTGTGTTATTAATAATAAAACTAATAACCCTTAATTACTCACCATCATTTCGTTCCACACCCGTAAGACCTTTGTTCATCAACTCAAGATATTTTTGATAAAATCCAATGGCTCAGTGAGGCCTGCATCATCAAGATCATTTCCTTTTTCAATGCCTAGAAAGGTACTAAAAACATATTTAAAACAGTTCATGTGACTACAGTGGTTCAACCTTAAAAAAAAAATAAATAGTGACTTTATTCAACAATATCTAGTGATGGGCGATTTCAAAACACTGCTTCATGAAGCTTAGAAGCTTTACAAATCTTTTGCTTCGAATCAGTGGTTCAGAGTGCCAAAATCACATGGTTTCAGTAAACGAGGCTTCGTTTCATCAAAACTGTTTCGAAACTTCAATAGTTCACATGACTTTGGCAGTTTGATACACGCTCCAAACCACTGATTTAAAACAAAAGATTCATAAATCTTCTAAGCTTCATGAAGCAGTGTTTTGAAATTGCCCATCACTAGATATTGTTGAATAAATTTGCTATTGTTTTTTTGGTGCACAAAAAGTATTCTTGCCGCTTCATAACATTAAGATTGAGCCACTGTAGTCACATGAACTGTTTTAAATATGTTTTTAGTAGCTTTCTGTGCATCTGAAAGTGTTAATTAACTTGCTGGCAATAGAAGCCTCACTGAGCCATCGGATTTTATCAAAAATATCTTAAAGGTCTTAGGGGTGTGGAACGACATGAGGATGAGTAATTAATAACAGCATGTTCATTTTTGTGTGAACTAACCCTTTAAAAAGAGAATATCACTCATGACACCTAAAGTCATTTACAATAACATATAATATAACATATGCACACATATACATAACTAATTTGAGATGTAATTATATATATATTTATATAAATAATGATAATACAATTATTATTATTATTATTATTATTAATCTCATGGTATTTTATGCTCTCTCTCTCTACCTCTCTCTCTCTCTTTCTCTCTGTTTGCTTAGATTAAATGGATCAGTGATGCTAGATTCCAATTTTAGATGAGAAAATCAAGGTGAGAAATGTTCTGAGGAATTTAACTAGACATGGCACAAATTCTTGTGCCTTTACTGGCAATGCTGGGAGGCAAATGTGTACACAGATGACTGCAATGCCTCCATAAGTGGAAGTACAGTCCAATCTTTAAAAAAAAAAAAAAAAAAAAGAAAGACAAAAATGGTCTTAATCTCTGAATAGACCAGGGTCTGTTGCTGCAGCTACATACAGTTTTACGTATAAACATAACACAACATATATAACGGCCTTCAAATGAGCAACAATCTGAGCAAGCCGCTCTAAATTATTCCTAATCTGCTCAAGGAACTAGCAACCAAGACATATTTCTAAAAAGTGACATCTTTTCATAATGCTAGTTACTTGGTAGAGCACACTGAAAAGCACATTTGAACTGCATGTGCTGTGGTTTATGATAGTGTCAGAAAAATACTGAAAAATCATGTTCTGTGCTGATATACTGCTATGTCACTAGAGACACTATAGTTCAGGAACATGAAAAACATTTTTTTATTTTTTTATTTTTTACAAGATCAGAATACCGTGAATTAAGCCTTCAAAAGACAAGAGTCATGTGACATGAGAAATCTATGTTATGCATTGGCAACTTCTGTGTTCTGAATTTGTTTGCATTCATAGCATTAGCCCTTGTGATAGCCATGGCAACCTCATGCAAGCCAGTTGTCAGATTTAGAAAAGGAAAATCCACACACAATATTTCCACGTTTTCTGTAAGGCTTAACAGCAGACTGTTTTTTGACATGACAAATTATCACTCAGGGATTTACAACCTTAGGATATCCAGCATATTGTTCTTATGCTTGATAAAATGTCCTTGCATTTTTAAAATGGTGTGAAGCAGGGATTAGACATAAGCTTCTTTTCTAAGAACAAATCATACTCTACATCACAATGTATAACAGCACACTGTGTCCACATTTATGCAGATTCTTATAAAATGCCAAATACAAGCTTCTCATAGGTTGTCGAGGCACGTATATGCTATCACACATCCTCAAATTTCTTTAAAAAGTTCACAAAGGAAGACACTGGAAGGGTTTTTTTAGCCAAGCAATTAGAACTTCATAAACTTGTGCTAGCCATTTCTCAATTACGGCTGCAAAGTGTTTCCCGCTGAGTTTAACAGCTCACAAAATGATCTTCAAACAGTATGACTACACTTTAATAGAGGACAGACAATAGTTCTGAAAAATAGCACTCGATGAAAGATTATGCTCAAGTGCTGCTGGAAAATTAACCCACGTATTTGGTCAGAATAACAATCTCTAAATAATTCTCACATATAAAAATCATTAGTACATACCCTTAAAGAGATATTTTATGCTCAGTGGCTCTTATGCTTAAGCTAACAGCCATTAAACTATATGTTCCATGTAATATCTTCCTTATAGTACATTTCTGCTAAAAGATGTTCTACTACACCATACTTTGTAAGGCGGGTAATTTATTTACTGGTAGGTGTCTTTCCAGCCATGTGTAAGCAGTAATACAAGCCAGATGTTTGACAAAATGAGAAACTTTCCTCCCCTCATGTACAAGGTGTTACCCCTTAACCAATTAGCTGGAGAAAAACAGAAAGCTCTGCATAAGATTGTGCTGAGACAGCACACACAAGAAACTATGGAGGTGTTGTAAAATTTAAGAGGTGAAGATTTGAAATTGCTGTTCCAGAATTGGTAAGTTTTAAGCTGTTTTTACTGTGTGACTGATTTAAAGGGCTAGTTCATACAAAAATGAAAATTCTGTCATTAATTACTCACCCTCAAGTCGTTGTAAACCCGTAAGTCTTTCATTCATCTTCGGAAAACACAAATGAAATGAAGATATTTCTAATGTAATCTGAGAGCTTTCTGTCCCTCCATAGACAGCCTATACAACGACCACTTTCAAGGCCCAAAAAGGTAGTAAAGAAATCATAAAAGTAATCAAATTTATGAAGCGACGAGAGTGCTTTGTTTGTGCAAAAAACATAATTTACCACTTTATTTACAAAATATTAAAGGGTTAGTTCACCCAAAAATGTTGTCATTAATTACTAAAACAAAAATAACTGTTTTATTCAACAATTTCTTCTCTTCCATGTCAGTTTCCTATATGCAGTTCACGTGGTAAACACTTATACCTTTCTGGGCCGTGACAGTGGTAATTAAATTGCTCTCGGATTTCATCAAAAATATCTAGTATTTGTGTTCCAAAAGTAAACGAAGGTCTTACGGCTGTGGAACGACATGAGGGTGAGTAATAAATGATAGAATTAAAATTTTTGGGTGAACTAAACGTTTAATCTCAAACTTCATTCACAAGAGTACCACAACGCATACGTGTTGTGTTGATGCGAGAGCAGATGTTATGTGAATGCTCATTGTAGATTAATATATTCTTCAACTTCAATATGAGTTTTGACTATTTCAGCACCAACACTTGCACAATTCTTACAGTAATCTACAAGGTCTTGAGTTTTGCAATAAATTTGGATGGATGGATGGATGGATGGATGGATGGATGGATGGATGGATGGATGGATGGATGGATGGATGGATGGATGGATGGATGGATGGATGGATGGATGGATGGATGGATGGATGGATGGATGGATGGATGGATGGATGGATGGATGGATGGATGGATGGATTTTTGGTTAAATGTCCATTTTTTTTCCCCCCTTCCACACACATTTTAAATATTGCCAGTCTGTTCATCCAGTTATGCTGTTCATGCAGAAGACTGGAAAATAAATATTTGACTAATTTGATATGTCCAAAGTCAGTCACAGAAGATCATGTGACTGCAAGCAGACAGACCTTTCTGGCTTCATAACAAATACAAAGTTCAGGCAATTCTGACATTTTGTATGCTAGCAGAAAAGACGTCATTTTGTAGTCTAATGTTATTTGATTCAAAATGATGAAAACATTATTACTAGACTCATACGCTTGTAAACAAACAAGATTTTGAATTAGATTTATTTTCTGTGAGTCAAAGCAATGGCCCTGACATATGCTGATCGCATTCATTCAGGTTTTCTGTAAATGCTACAGATCAGTGTTATGACATTAGCACAATCATATTAGTCCATTTTCATCTTTCAAATGTTCAATAAACATCATTTATCTCCTATGAATCTGTGAAGTAACGAGTAACGTTCAGGCAAACAAGTCTTGATGCAAGAGAGACACAAAGAGAGAGAAAAGACATCAGGAGGTCTCGTCCAGACTGACTGTGGATGTCCGCCAGGTTTCTCTCCAGAGATTGTGCCCTCTGAGTGTTTTTTATATGTCAACGTCACAAGACAAATAGCGACAGGGTGTATCTGCCCCCTCACCCCCAAAGATGAATCACCCCTGTTGTCCAGTTTGCCAGTCTCCAAACGCAGTCTGGTCCACGATCTCACTGGCAAACGCTGCCATAGACTGACCTTCTACTCAAGGTAATGATTACCCCCTTGAGCATGCGGCAGCTGGCAAGGTAATGCATTGTTGGCACGTAAAAGTGATGCTGCAAGAAGCAGAAGGAGATCAGGAGACTCGTGTACCCTAGAGTTTGACCATCTGTGGCCTATTGGTCGTCATTAAGGTTTCTAATTTGGGACGACTGGGGAATAAACCAAACCAGGGCTGAAAATGTCATTACCATGACTCCTGGTGAGGTGTCCTCCCATATTTACATATTTATACACCTTAATTGTCTTTGCCTCACTGCTGTGACATTGAAGCGGTGAAAACCAGACCAATGCTATTCCAGGTATTACATTTGATGAAAAGCCAGTGCCATTAATGTGGTAATATAACCCTGTAGGCTGAGACGGACCATTGCGCTTCAAATAGACGGGAGTTAACATCGTAGAATATTATTGCGACTGTTGTTTTGAAGGCCCGGTCACGTTAACGATCTCTTAATTAGAGCTGTGTTCAGACTGTCAGATGCTGGTGTCTGAAAGTGACACTTGAAGCTAGCTTTTTATATCTTCTATTGACTTATCTTGTGGCGGTTTTAAAAGGAACTTTCTAACAATTATATCTAGTATCAAAAATTAGATGAACCTCAACTCTTCCAGTGGAATAAATCTAATCTACAAATGTTGATGTTGATTAGCATAGCCAAATATGCTGAAAATGACCTATGGTCAAGAGGAAAATTAAAAGTTGACAGACATCTTACCCCGGGGCCTTAACCCATCTTACTCTGTCTTATTCTTAATACACTACCTTAGCTTACCTCAACACTTTTGTTTTACTTTGCTGTCTTTTCTTTAGACTGAGAGCTTGTGCAGATGCACAAGAGTGGCAAGATTTATAAAGCAAATAGAAATGCAATGCTTCCGGCACAAACAGAGACCTAGCTTATTTTTATCAAGCCCAGGCAGAGAGGAGACAAATGATATGCAGAAAATGCTCCAGTTGGAAGCAGGGAAAAGCTCACTCAGTTGGGATGGATAAGAACAGTTGTCAACCTTACATGTAAGCACTGATCAAAATAAACTGGACTGGTAATTATGTACAGTGTGATGCATAAATGAGCCAAGCACCGAAATATCATTTAATGTGACTGTAAATGGGTAAAACGGTTATAATGACCTTATTTTTCACAAGTGAAACTTAATGTATCATAATTTAAAATTATATGTCTCAATGTAAATGAATATGTGACACAAAGTAAACTTAAAGTGTTAGTTCACCCCAAAATGATCCCATTATTTACTCACCCTCAAGCCATCCTAGGTGTATATGACTTTCTTCTTTCAGCCAAACACAATCAGAGTTATATTAAAAATATTCCGGCTCTTTCAAGCTTTATAATGGGAGTGAATGGTACCCTAGATTTTGAAGCCCAAAAAAGTACATCCATCCATCATAAAAGTAATACGGCTCCAGGGGGTTAATAAAGGCCTTCTGAAGCAATGCGATGAGTTTTTGTAAGAAAAAATATCCATATTTATAACTTTATCAACTATAATCACAGTAACGGCCATATGCAAGTCGAGTACTGGCAAAAGAATGACCTCTGACATAGGATGTAGTAGTAGTGTAAGCTTAGGTGACAGTAGACACCTCTCGCAGATCAAACAAATAGAGCTACAAACTCAAGCTCCTCCGACATTTCTCTTAAAAAAAATTCATTTTAGACTTCTAATTCGTGACCGGTGTTTTGTTTTGCTCTATCCTCTGCGCTTCCGTGTTCGGCATTGCGTAATGCGTCAGGTCAGAGGTCACTCCTCTTTCAGAACTCATGTATGGCCATCACCGGAAGCCAGTTATTTTAGTTTATAAATATGGACAATTTTCTTACAAAAATGCATTGTTTCACATCAGAAAGGCATTTATTAACCCCCTGGAGCCGTATGGATTACTTTTATGATGGATGGATGTGCTTTTGGGGGGTACCATTCACTCCCATTAAAGCTTGAAAGAGCCGGAATATTTTTTAATATAACTCTGATTGCGTTTGGCTAAAAGAAGAAAGTCATATAGGATGGCTTGAGGGTGAGTAAATTATGGGATCATTTTCATTTTTGGGTGAGTAACCCTTTACTTCTTATCATTGTGACTTTATATCTCCTTATATGACCTTATATTTCACAATCTCACAATGACTTTCCTTCTTTCTCTGGGGCAGAAATAGGCTTCTTTTGAAATGCATAGCATTTAGTTTCTCCCTTACGTCATGTCCATTAAACACCACAAATCTATCGATTTTTAGAGAACAATATTTATTTCTACATCTCCCAAGATTTAAATCTAGTTTTGGAAAAAACCCTCAGCAGTTACTGTGCAAGATAAATTACTGTTTCCCATTGCAAATTTGAGGATCTTTTATGAAATGCAGTAATATGTCAGAGATGGTATTATTATTGGGAGATATGAGGATCTTTGGTTCTACCATTGGAGAAAGTGTAACGGCTAACTTTGATTACGTGTGCTTTGAGAGGCAATCACATTACAGCCTTGATGTCATTTTATTTCGTTCAGAGTTGTTCCACAGTCAATCACTGTTTAAGGATCCCATAGAAATGAATGAGAAGTGCTTTAAACAGAATCATACCTGTCACACAACTGACACGATAAGCTATTTCCTCACAAAAATGGTTTATTCAGTGTAGTGAAGCCTCTCCTCCATTGACATCAATTAAAAAAACAGCCTCTTGTCTCCTTTCCTGCGTACCACAGCATTAGCAGGCGTTATGCTTTTTTTGGCTAAGGTTGCAGGCTTGCATTCAAGTGGCTTTGAATATGTCCTCCCATTATTTTAAATTGCACTGACTTCAAACTGCCTCCACGCCAATGCGAGATGTACGAGTTTTAGCATTTCCTTCAATATTCCCAAGATATCTGGCACTAACAGGGCGCTAGGCTGACAAGAAATGACTTTTGGCTTTATTGTATGAAGAACAAGATACATCTCCCTTAAGAAACCGGAGACTTTGTCAGAATGAATTCAGTTTGCCAGGAGTCACAACAAATTTGTAGCAGACAAATTTGGCTAAAGCATCGGGAGAAAAGCATTTTCGCTTTCATTAGCCACCCTGTCCCTCCAGGGCTCACAGAGCCCGGTCTATCCTCCCTCCCCCCAACACCCTCTCTCTCTCGCTCTCTCTCTTCTTCCTCGTCACATCGATGCATGCTGCCAGCTCGGCCAATCAGAGCAAAATGGGCGGAGCCTCTGGTCTCTGTTGGACAGAGCTTGTTGAAAAGAAAGAGATGCTTTCCTGAAAGACTTGGAGTAGCTCTCCTCTGCGCGAAGCTCACCGTTTTGGGGCTTGGCAGTGAGTGATGACTATAGCACGGGCAACTCAAGTCTAGCTTTAGCATTCTGGCACACACACTGAAAAGCACAGAAAGAGAGAGAGAGAGAGAGAGAGAGAGAGAGAGAGAGAGACAGTGGATGTCAAAAATCAACCGTGGCAAGTGCAGTTTTTCGACTTGGAAGAAGCAGGATAATGCTAATGAGTTAAAAGAAGAGATCAGCTTCATATGGATTTATCTGTCTGATTGTAATGTGATGTGATCCTACTTGTTTCGGAAGATCACACATTGTACAACAGGATCTGAATTGCACCCATCCTGCTTGAAAAAAAAAAAAATCGATTTGCTGGGACTTTGCATTCGGAAAGAACTGATGTTAAAGTTTGTGCATCTTGTTTTTAATCTTTAATCAAGAAAAACGAAAGAAAAACAACTAATGGCTATCAAACATTTTAATTGTACTCATAAAGAGTGCACTTAGGTAGCTCACTCACTTCGGAGCGCCAATACAATACCTGGATTACCCTTTTGACTGCCTAGTGAACCCGTGTGAAATCACCGCGGAGGAGGTGCGGCGGGGGGCCGAGCGGGTGGGAGCTGCATTCCTCCACTGGAATCCAAAATCCTGACTGCCGCTACAAGCCGATCGGATACAAACGCTGTAGGGACAGGAGTGGAACCACCCTTCACGGTCTGGGTGAGTACTCTGTCACAGTTCACTGGACACTCAATCTATATTGGTTTAAACCACTGAGCTCATCTTGTAGTGTTGGAATCATCTGCTGACTTAAATGTTACAGCAATTGTGGGTATTTACTTATATCTGTTGGGTATCTGTGCACATCCTATTATGGATAGCTGCAGTGTCCGTCACCTACGTCAAATTAACGTAAGCTGCAGGAAACTTCATTTTGGATCCCAAAAAAGGATATGGATGGTTGTTCTAATTGAGATGTAAACAGTGGTTCTATTTGATTGTGTCTGACTTCATTTGGTTTTAATTACATATTTATTAATTCAGAGTATTTCGGAACACTGTGTCTAACTGTATAAGTGATAATGAGTTTATGCAACAATGGTGTGGCAGCCTTCTACAGGGCATTTGCCTTCATCTCATTAAACTGGATTTGATTTCATCCCACAATGCTTTCTCAAACTAAATCTAGAGCTCACCCCAAGAGTTTCCAGCTCTTTGCACAGCGACAATAACCCAGAGGGGCGCTCTCAAAACATGCAAGAAGTCCTTAACTCCCTTTCCAAACTTTCTCCTCACTTCGAAGCTTTTGAACATAATACAGAAAAAACACGAACAGCAGTGGAGAGCTAAAACAAAACCGCCCCACAGCTACGGTGACTCACGGGATGGCTTCCTCACAGTTTGGCTTGGATGTCTGCCTGGACACCGCAAGGAACCCGGAAAAGGAGCGAATTCCTTTATTTCTTAGGCATGTGGGTCATGTCTTTTGCACTAGTCTGAGGGGTAAAAGACGGACTGCATTGTCTTACATATGTACATAAATCCTCTTTTCTCACTCTGACAGTGGCAGACCAAATGCACGCTGACATTTCCAATTTTGTACAAGAATATTTAATGCCCCTTTCTGTCAAAATACAAAGCAGCTTGCTTTTTAATCTAGTGCAGAAATATTTAAGCTGTACGTGGACTCTCTCTCTCTCTCTCTCTCTCTCTCTCTCTCTCTCTTCCCCTCAATCTTCCACTCTCCCTCGCTTTCTCACTGTCTTAACAGTTGGTTTCAATACAAATCATTATGGAAAAGCCGATTCCTGGTGTGGTTTTGCCATGTCTATACAACAAACCCACCAGGCCATCTTTCTGTGGGAAGAATAGCATTTTAATCCACATTGTTTAGCAGTGCCAGCAATCGTGAATTTGTATTGTGGGCTTACACCTACCCGATAGTCAGCCATTGACTATTTCGTCACAACAAGCAATCAGACAACAATGGTCCACCTCCATTCAAGAGAAAATAAACTCTTTGGAGACCAGCATATAGGCTGACAGCACTTATGCAACACTTTTGATTCTTAACTTTGCCTACAGAGGGAGCAGTTCTCTTAGCATGCACCCTACTACCTCACACCAACAGAATCAGATTCAGAACGGCCAAAAACCATTGCAAAAGGAAGAGATGACCACTCGGTTATCAGTTTACAATATGGATTTGATATTTGAGAGGTCTATCCATTCAATCTGACATCCAAATATGATCGATTTCCACTGATAATGTCAAGGGAGGTTTCATCTATGTAAGGTGAGCAGAATATGCTGAATGTTTCTGCATCTGCGACGTGCAGGCCAAAGTTATTGTGATGCAACTCCATGATGTTTCCCCAGTGAACATCCTCTCCTGCTTAACAAGAAGCCCTCTGAGGTTTTTGAAGTTTTAAAATGGAAGAAGAACACAAAACTCTATTTCCAGTCCCGGAGGGGACGCGGATATGTGTGTGTGTGTGTCTATGTGGGCTGTCATTTGCTCTGTGAAGTTATAAAAGAAATATCGATCTGCCCAAGCAATATTCACCATCTCAGAGGATAAACTAATGTAAAGTAGATTCAAAATATACTGTGTATATGTTCACTGAAATGGAAATATAAAAAGTAGTCTGAAGCTATCTCTCTAAGAAAAGACACTTCACAAAGTGCGAGCTGGATGGAAAGGTACATTGTATATATAAAGTACATTTTATTATATAAGGTTTGCAGCAGACTGAAATGAAATCTCACAGTTTATCTGTGAAGCCACTTGATATTTTTCAGTATGTGGCAGCTTTATAATACACCCCCTGTGCTTTTATCAAATACAATTTTTTGTGCAAGCAACTCATTTTATCCAACTGCTATACTACAGAAAGCTAAAGGTTGACTACACACACACACACACACACGAGTGATGGGCAAAATAGAAAACACTAAAGATTTCTGTGAGCTGTATGGCAATTAGAAGATAATCATTTGGGAAATATTCTGGCTTTAAAAAATGTAAAATTCATACAAGTGCATAATGAAAATGAATTCCGATGTTTGGTCATATTGTTTATCTCTTCTGTTGCCATGAACTCCGAAAGCGTAATTTGCTTGGCTCATTAGCATGCATAATTACATGCAAAATTCTAAATAACCAAGAAACACCCTAATAACTTCTACAGCCTGAACTCCTTTGAACTTGCTTGCGTGTGTCATGCAGAAATTGCGAATGTCAATCGAAGTTCAGAGTGCAGAACTGTGGGGTGGATGATACCGAGCTCATTTTCATGCAAAACTCAAGTGAATAAATTGTAATGGGATAAAAATTCATGATATAAAAATGATAATATCTATCATACAGCCAAAAAGCAAGATGAGAGGATATGAGAAAACCATAAAAATGCATAAATAATTAAATATAAATTATAATATTCTTCTAAAAGATGAAGCAGACAGACATATATGTACATGAAGTGTTGTCTATACTTTTTATACTGTGTTCACCATAGCTAAAAGTCTGCTTCAGGCCTTTAGTATAGTCTCATTAGTGTTCAGGATGAGTAAATTGGTCTTTCATGTTAGTTATCATATGGTATATTAAGTTACTCATTAGATAAGCTTCAGTAGTTTTCGAATTTAATTTCAAAGGGGATCCCAGGTCTTCTCCTTTAATGGAAGGGACATTTAATTTAAATGAATTGGGTAATTCCCCTGCCCAGACCAAACTAAGGCACTATGATAAAATAGCATATATTTATAGATAAGAAGCTGGGCTGCTTTGATAATATGGATTCTGATTCACCTCATTTACATGGATAACTCACAGTTGTGTGCAGTGCACTAAAAAATAGGACTTTATCATTTAAATCATCATAACAGGTTTGCATTACCAAACTCGTGAACATTTGAGTGCTAAGATTTCTTCCTGTTTGGATCTGTAGCGATTTCACTACCTATTAAGACATCCACAGCATATCCGGTTGTGTGGTATGCACAGCCACATTCCCAAGTTAATGGTGAATTTCACCATGACATGAGGCATCAAAATGGGAATACTCCCTGCCAGCTGGTCAAGGGGCCAAGGGGAAAATGATTTATTTGACAAAGATTTAAAGATCAAAGGCAATGACTAACCGGGAAGCACCAATCTCCTACTGCAGATGATCACAGAAGGAGTCTCCACCAATCAGCCCTAGCAGCAGGACCACTTCTCTAAGTTTTAATTGGTTGCTGTGTACCGGCCAGCCTTCACAGGCGTCAAGCTGGACGACATTACATGTGGTAGCAGGGTCAGTTGTCGCACTGCCTTTGCTATTCTCCCTGCAAAGAAACTCTTATCTGTTGTCTGGCTACCAGTTTCTCTGTAGCTGTAGTTTGAGCAACGTTAACACAAATTAATATTAAAATTAAAAGAAATATCCGATCATAACTTGGTTGCTATTTACATCTTATATCGTTATATCTTCTTGCATTACCAAGGCAAAGACTGACGCATCTGTATTGCATTCCAAAGAGCTCCGTTATCAGCCCCACAGTGGAAAATTAAATCATATCCATACTGGTTGGCCCAGATCGGCACAGAATGAAATGGTTAAGCAAAGAGAACGGTTTGGCCCGAGGGTGGAAAAGCATCTTTAATTGCTGTATTGTGTCTGGTATTTGATACAGTACAATTATACTGCATTTGCTATCATTTGCTTTCTTAAAACTAAATGCATGAATATAAAATATGAAGGTTACTGCTATAGGAAAACCAAGGAGGTTGTACCTGGTTATATTTAATGCCTGGTTCAGACTTCATGATATTTTTTTGTCTGTTACTAGTCACTGTGTCAGATTGTGTGATTTTGACTATTGAATTGTTGTCGTGTCACTGACAAGACACATGTCAATCTACACGTTGCTTCGTGACCAATCATCGCTTTCCAACAAGCATGATGTCATCGAAAAGGCGGAACTAATGACTGACTTCCAGAATCAAGTGTAAATAAACAATGGTTATAGGCTACTAGCCCAATGCTAATTTCAGTACTCACTGTGTTGCTGAAGTGCCTTCGCTATTGTTCATCTTTTTCACTCTGTCACGGTAGACCCTCAAAAAAACATTATAAAGGCAGGAGTATTGTTGTCATAGCTCCAAACCTCTCCTTCATTGCACAATTCCCCCTAGCAGTGGCAATACCATCGTCTCTCTTTCATTTTGCCATGTTTGGAAGCTGTGTACGTTGGTCAACGTCAAAGAAAAAAAAAATTAAACATGCTAGTCTGTCTCTCAGGATGCCGCGAAGCATTGCAGATGCGGCGTTGGTTGCCATCAAAGTCCTTTAAGACAAGTCATTTCACTCGACGGCCCTCTTTGAAATGCCTCTCGGGCATGCAAGTGCAGCTTCTTTCTCTTTGAATGGGGAATTCTCCAAAGCTGTTCACCAAGCTTTCAATTAAATTTCATATTTGAAATCACCAATGAAATCTGACAACAACTGTCTCATAAATTTTGTTTCTAAACACTCGAATCATGACAGAAGACTGAATTTTTCAGGCTGGATCAAGCTAATGTGCGTGCGCAGTCCTAAGTGCACATCTCTATAGAAAGCACGCGTCTGACTGTTTCTATAGGAACTGGAGCTTCTAACGGCAGCTGACGCGATAACTTTACCAATTGGCGATTGGCTCTTATTTAGAAGGCGGGACTTATTCCACCATATTGCGTGTTCCACTTTCTCCCATTCATAATAATAAGAGTGCACTGTCTTTCTATATATAAAGTCTATGACACACTACGAGATAAAACTAAAACTAAAACGATTAATTCAATATTGTTGGTGTTACAGGGCTTGAATTTTGGCATGGGATTGCACGTATTGCGCTTCATTTTACTGATTCCCCCAGATTTGTGCGCACATAAAGCTGCTTCAGTACTAAATTAAGTTTTTTTTCAGTGCATATTGCACTTAAACAGTCAAATACACACAAAATAATGTCAAAATGGCAGTCTTGACGAGTATTCATGTAAACAGTCAGTCATGTTTTAAGTGAACACTTGAGAAAGAAAACACATGTGAAACAGTATAATGGATCAGTGTGTCAGGTCTTAAAGTGATAGCAGCCTAATATACCTGCTGCCAAATATGAAATAATATTAAAAATATCTATATGGTTTTCCCCCATGGTACTGATGTTAAAATTGTGGCCAGTGAAAATGCTGAGCGGCTAGTAATTTTGGAAAACCACTAGCTCCAGTGGCTGGTGAGCAAAAAATGTAATGTTAAGCCCTGTGGCCAATCATAGTTTAGAATTACTGGGTGGCACCTGGACACACACCTGCCTTACCAACAAATATGACCGATTCATTTGAAGGTACAACATCAGCAGCACTTCAACCTCACAACCATTCATTACTGCTGAGCATGGAAGCCAGAGAACCTGTCTGACTTAACTCTTCAAGTGGAAGACAGAGCAGAAGAAACAGAAGAACCATTGAATTACACACCACAAGCCTGTCATTGTCTATACCCCAATCCCCTGGTCTCTAGGAGGCAAGATGGATGGTTACGGTTATGGCCAACTCTCCTGGCATTTCATTCTGGGCCCCCTGACCTTTCCTTGCAGCAATGTGATGCACATAACCTATCGATCAACTCCTGACCACTGTTTCTCCGAAGACAAGTATTGTACCAGTGTGCTATTTATGTTCACTCAAATCTGCAATATGGGGTTCAATGATAGATTCATGGCCAACCTTGGTTACGACAAATTCTTGGAGCTAGGTAAATATATGTGCTTTGAAATATAACGGTTAGTGGAGATTGATGCTTAGAGATTAGTAGACTTTGTAGAGATTGATCACCTCAGATAGACAATTTGTAATTCGCACAGTGGTGAAAGACTCATTAGTGACCGACACACAGTTCATTACTGGCTTTACTTTGAGTTGTTCACTGCACCATTTCACAAATTTTTCAGAAGAACAGAAAAACTCATTTAGCTTTGTCCTCTGCCCCCCTTTGTCTTTTTTATCTCTTGTACACTGAACACAGACTAGCTACCTTGTTGCTGATTGGACGCGTAGCCTAAGTTTCCCATTTTGTTTTGTGATTTTATATTTGAAAAGGGTAGACATGACAGCTACATTATAGTCTATTGTATTCAATTTTTGTTAAATAACAAAGGGGAGAAGATGAAATGTCACGTTATGCATATTTGGTACAACACATTTTACTTTAACTCATTTATATTCATAGTTGTCTCAAGTGGTTTCTTTAAAAACGTTGATTAATTATATTTTAATTAATATGTGTAGGAACATGATTGCAAAGGAAAAAAATAAAAAGAAAAGAAAAAGAAATTATATATATATATATATATATATATATATATATATATATATATATATATATATATATATATATATATATATATATATATATATATATCAGGTTTTATTTCTCACCGGTATTAAGATCTTAAAGCAACAATATTTTTGGGTAATTCTAGTGATTTTTAAGCAAAGCCAAATAAAATAAAATAGCACATTTCTGCTGCAGCATTTTAGTCACGCTAAAAGTGAAATTACCCATCTATATCTATATTTGGGTCAATTTAATTTAGTCACGCCTTCACACTGAAAATTCTGTCATTATCGACTTATCCTCATTTTGCTTAAAATTACCTTTCTTACCTTTCGACCTTTTTCTCACAAAAGTTTAAAGGAGTTATTAGAAAATATAAAAAATGCTCTCGTTGAACCCATATCCTTCTATGCATATTTCATTTAATCTGACACTACATGCTGTGCTGTAATCAATGAAGGTAATCCTTATTGACATCGAATTGAGTTTAGCACTGCTGTGCACCTTTATAATGACCTTTTTGAAGGACTTAATGAGACCAAGATGTTTCTTGCGACTGTGTTGAGAGAAAATATGAGAGACAACATATTTGTTTCTAACATTAGAATTGCTTTCCATTTTCTTCCTTTACTTCATGCCTGTCTCTGGCCCTCAATTTTTCTTGCTGCAAACGTCGGAGTTCACTTTGTGCTTTTGAGATGGTCCTCAGAATTTCCCTCAGCACTTATCATCTAACTACTGAGATTAGCAGCAGGCAGGTATGGAAATTCTCTACTGATTAAATATTCTTTAGTCCTGACATCATCTGCCATCCCTCCTTCCATTAAATTCAGTAACTGTTGTTGACACCTCAGCCTCAACTTGGCCACATTTGAAATGAGGGCCCAACGATTTGAAGATCCTTATCTGAACACAATCCAATTCCCTACTTCCAGCTCTTCCTGTGTATGAGTGAATTTTTCAATGATAAGCACCATTTTCTTCTAAAAGAGTCTTTTGTCATAATAGAATCGTATACTGACAAAATACGGTACATTCAACAACAATAAAGACTTCTACATTGTTACAAAAAATTGCCTATATTTAAAATTGTATATTTAAACTGAACCTTCACCGAGAGTGTAAATTGACAGGCGATCTCACCCAATCATAACGCCGAATCCACCATTTTGTTTGACAAAGCAGTCAGGGGAGTTAGTAGATTAATGTCGGTGGATTTGAACTTGAAAAATGGTGTGTACTGACGTCTTTTCGCATTTGAAACACCATTTCTTCTGATGTTCATTCGTGTTTATTTGATGCTATAAATTAACTAGTTGGAAGAGCTGGTCGGTTCACGAGCCTCTTGAACTGAGGTGCAACAGTGATCTGTCACACCACATTAAAGAACCACAAAATGGTATTAATTGTTTAAATGTCTTTAAAAATTACGAAATTTGAGACTTTGTTTCCACATTCAAAAGTAACCTGCTCTGTCTTGTCTGTCGACACGTTGTCAGTGTCCTCTTTGCTCCTATGTATTTTTCACTGCGTGAGAACATGATGTGTGGTGCAAGAGTAACTAAAGGGGGCGGGTCTTTGCTGTTCTTTTGAACCTCCTATAAGAAAAAAAAAATAAAAAAAAAAATCAAGCTTTCCACAAAAATAATAAGCAGCACATCTGTGTTCAACATTGATAATAATAGGTGTTTTGTGAGCACCAAATCAGCATATTAGAATAATTAATAATTTCTGAAGGATCATGTGACTGAAGACCGGGGTAATAATGCTGGAAATTCAACTTTGCCATCGAAGGAATAAATTATATTTTATTAAATAGAAGACAGTTATTTTAAATGGTAATAATATTTCACAATATTACAGTTTTTACTGTATTTTTGAAAAAAAAAAAAAATGCAGCTGTGATGGCCATAAGAGACTTCTTTTAAAAACAAAGTGTGCTTTTGTGTTGGATTTATCCCTACCGTGTGCATGTCTTAGACTGCCAATTATAACAAGGATCAGAGATGAGAAAAATAGACCTCACAGACAGAAAAAAGATTGTAGAGTGTCTAAGCAATTTGATTTTTAACATATAAGACTCATGTCTTTATGTCCCATATCTCATGCAGACAGTCACAGAGTAGCAGTCTATGTGAGAATTGACTCATCTTGCAGAAGTCTGAATTTTTTTCATCATGTTTTATTTCATCTGTGTGGTTCAAAAGAATGTGCGCTGTCTTTATGTCTCCACCATTCTGCCAGTGCAGCGCTCGGGCAAATGACTCACAGTTCCTCTCCCACAATGCCTACAGGCGTAAATCAGCCTCAGTAGGATTAAGCTGAATGTGAGCAAGATTAAATGGCTCTTGCAACTGTCTTCCCATACATCTTATTGGAATTCACATGGCTCTCTGCATGGTCCAGACTTGGCTCTGCTTTCACGGTCCAGGAGTTTTGCAAAAGGCTGCTGGCCGACTCTTATGGATGTGGTATGGTGGAAAGCTCAGAACAGCACGTAAAGATTTACACTATATATACACATGAAGAGACAAAAGTTTGGAACAGTTGAGTTTTGCGTGATATTAGCACATTAGATTTGTAGACAAATAGGGTTCTGCCTTAAGAATGTATTTACAAATCTAGCATTTATTAATTAAAATAATGACATTTTTGTATGGCAAATACAAGTTGGATGGCAAAGTGAGCAGGAAGTGAGAAGCAGATAAAATATAAGCTAGCTTTGAATTGTTTAAAATAAATCATACAGAGATTTAGATAAATCTTTTATATTCGTTAATTTGTTATGAATCATTCATTTAACCTATAAATGTCATGATCACCAGTGAGAGTGCCCTTTCAGCCACTAGAGGGCACTCCATCCCGGACTCTCATTTCCACCTGTTACATGGACTACATATCCCAATACACACTTCCCGGACTATCATCTCACGTCATTGCACTCACCTGTTTTGTATCTTGTCATTAGTGTCTGTCTATTTATAGTGAGCTGTTTCTGTCTTTGGTTGTGGTTCGTTGTTAATGTTGCGTGTACTTCTGTTTCTCTGGTTTTCTTGTTTTTTCTTCTGCCTGTTTTGTATGGACTGCTTTACTGGATTTTGACCCTTGCCTGCTTTTGGATTACGACCTTGGATTACCCAATAAACAACCGCTGCAACTGGATCCTATCTTCTTGTTTTTTGTGTGCACCGTGACAATAAATAATTGAATTTTCCTTCAATCTATAGTGTACATACATTATTTACTGTTTGTGGTCACTAAGATTTTTTTTAAAGCTGAATTTTCAGCAACTATTACTTGAGTCTTCAGTATCAATATGATGATTTGCTGCTCAAAAAACGTCTTAATATTATCAATATTGACAACAGCTGTATATAGTTGTATGACAATTGTATGGTCAGAAGTTAAAGTGTTTTAAAGTGGCCATGCTGAACAAATGTTGGACACTGTTTTCGTTTATAATGGATTTTCAAATATAATTGCAAAAACTAGTTAAATAAAATGTTGTAGCTCCAAGTTTAAATAGAAATGTACTGTAGTATATTTTGAGAATAAGCTCCTTTTTTTTAGGATTCATTTTCAGGAAAATGAAATCTTAGACTGTATCTCCGTACTTAGACTAATAGTGCATTTATTCCAAAAACTGCTCAGAACACAAAAGATGTACTCTGTATATCTGCATGCAGTGGAGTTGAATGACAACGCAGAATGAAATTTTAAAGACAGTCTTTGGAAAGGTCATGGCATTATGTGAGATAAGCATTGAGAAAGGTCAGAGAGAGTCTACATTTTCCTTCAGATCATAGAGAGAATACTTTTGACATTGCTTTTTTAAAAAAAATCTTTGTGTGAGTGTAAAAAGAGAGCCAAAACAGTGATTGCTGTGAAAAAATATGCTAATGAGAGGAGAGGAGATTTCAAGTGGGTCAAGGCAAATGTGCTCTCAGACATATCGGCGGTGAAGGGTTTAGTATAACACATGCATTTTGAGATAAAAATTACCAGGAGGAACGTTACATATGACTGTGATGTTGAGACAAAGATTATAGAACTGGGAAGACTGTACCACACTGAACCTACCAACTCTGAACAAACAATATTCAATCCCTATAAACCCGCTCTCATCGCTGTAACCTCTCTCTCTCATGCAAATGGACACTCCATCAGCTGTGTTTCCTGTGAGATGCAGGTTCATGAGCGGCAAGCAGGGCAAGCCCTCTAGTACTCAATTCTGACTGAAATGGAAATCATTTTGTAAAAAAAAAATAAACCAGTCGCTGCATCAAATATATTGCAGAAATTGCTTAGCAGGTTATCTTTATTTTCTATTTGACATTTGAGTGAAACTATAATTTTTTCCTCTTCCTTTCTTCACAGTGTAGTAGAACAAACATTTTGCAGTCTCCACTGAGATTAAAGCAATATTCCCTATTATAACCTGCTTTATGGTGTATAAAAATAGCCTGATCACTCTTCGTAGGCTACGGTATAGCTGCGTTGTCCCATAAGCCCAATTGCCAATTGTGTATTAGCTGTCAGTGGGTTGAATACAGACTGAGGTGGGGCGGAATGATGCAGAGGGCCAGTATTGAGGTATGGACTTCTCCATTGCTCCAGGGCACACTGTCAGCAGCATTATTCTTCCCCTTCCCCTTCCCCTTGTGCACTTCAGTCGATTCCCTCACCCCAACTGCTGAACATGCTCTTCCACCACACATAAAAGACCCTAACTTCAATCCACCATTTACCAGGTATAAATTTACTCACTGACCACAAAGTATTCTGCAGCAATTTGCTAAACAAGGCTGTGTAGCTATTAGCATCCTTGTCCTATTGACCATCATTTAATTTCTGTGCATGATTTTAATTTCTTGTCTAGATGTCAGGTTTCCTTTCCTTTCATTTCATTTCCTTGCTTTGCCTTGCCTTGCCTTGCCAAACCAAACTATTCCTTTCCTTTCCAAACCAAACCAAACCAAACCAAACCAAACCATTCTTTTCCAAACCAATCCAAACCAATCCAAACCTTTCCTTTCCTTTCCTTTCCTTTCCTTTCCTTTCCTTTCCTTTCCAAACCAAACCAAACCAAACCAAACCAAACCAAACCATTCTTTTCCAAACCAATCCAATCCAATCCAAACCTAAATAAGTTGGCTTTCCTTTCCTTTCCTTTCCTTTCCTTTCCTTTCCTTTCCTTTCCTTTCCTTTCCTTTCCTTTCCTTTCCTTTTTCTTTTCCTTTCCTTTCCTTTCCTTTCCTTTCCAAACCAAACCAAACCTTTCCATAACATTCCTTTCCTTTCCTTTCCTTTCCTTTCCTTTCCTTTCCTTTCCTTTCCTTTCCTTTCCTTTCCTTTCCTTTCCAAACCATTCTTTTCCAAACCAATCCAAACCTTTCCTTTCCTTTCCTTTCCTTTCCAAACCAAACCAAATCATTCTTTTCCAAACCAATCCAAACCTTTCCTTTCCTTTCCCTTTCCCTTTCCAAACCAAACCTTTCCATAACATTCCTTTCCTTTCCTTTCCTTTCCTTTCCTTTCCTTTCCTTTCCTTTCCTTTCCTTTCCTTTCCTTTCCTTTCCTTTCCTTTCCTTTCCTTTCCAAACCAAACCAAACCAAACCAAACCATTCCTTTCAAAACCTTTCTTTTCCTTTCCAAAACAAAATAACACAAATAAATAAATAAATCATAACTGGGCACTGATCAAGAAATAATATATTAAAATTCAATATTTAATAATAATAAACAACAATTATTAATGTATTATTTTAATTATTATCATTATAATAATAATAACCAGAATTACATGGTATGTAGCATACTATCTGATACCATTATTGTGCAATGGTACGCCCACAGTCATTTTTTATAAACTTGGATAATTAGACAGACACAAAGAGAGACACTCATGCAGGGGGTCTGGATGTCAGTTGTGTTCAGTTGTGCTCATCCAGTTAGCATCTGCTAGCCTTGGCTTAGCTCACACTTTGGCATGCCGTCTGTCAGAACTATACAAGGCCCCTATGGCACACTGGGCAGAGACGATGAAATGTGTGTCTGAGAGGCAGTCGGTCCACCAAGTGTGAACTGAAATGAACTAATCAGGGTGTCAGTTGAGTTTATGAGTGTTTTCTCAAAACAAACAAGATCAGGTTTATGCAAATAAATAAATACATTTTAAAATAAAAGTGCCTGCTTTTTAACAACAGCATGAAATAAACTCATTTCCCCCTGCTTGCTAAGATTTCAAGTATAGGGTGATGGCATTTAGAGCTCAGGTGTTCAAACAAAAAATGCATTCAGAACTAATGCTTGGTTTAAGTTTTATAAGAATTATCACATTTACGATCGAAATCTGAATTCCCAAATCATTTAAAAACCTTGGCTCCACAAACCAGAATAGCAGAGCTCACATTATATTCTTACAACAAGACCATTACAGGCATAATGCATTATACAGTAATGGTAGCACTACTTCATACTGCAAGTCAGGAACTATTTCAGGCAGTTAGGCTGTGTCAGCAGGGTTGAAATTGGTCTCTAATGGTTTGCCTATATTAGGGTAAATGCCCACCTCAAATATGTGCCAAAATCAACTACCATGGGCCCTTGGCACCGCATCGCGCTGGATTGTTCCAGATGGAAAGTCTTTCCAATGTTTTCTTCCTTTCTCAACAGAATGTCTAGTTTGATTGTTTCCCTTAGCAACTTGACATGTCATCCATATTAGCTTTGTGAAGCATTCAGTCTTGAAATTCCGAAGAGAATAGTATTATATTTTCACAAATTCAGTGACAAGTGAACACCACAACACTGTTTTCTTCCTTATTTCTCCTGCTTTGAAATATGAATGAAAAAAGTATTAATCTTTCACAAAACCATCTAATTCCATTAACCCACCTATGATCCATAAAGCATCCACCTCCATATCGTTCTGTGTCACATAACCAAAATAAAGTCTAAAACCATTTCTCTTTTTTAAGTTTTAACTTTTAAAGCTGTTATCAATGGTTGCCCATGGGGGCAGAGGGTAAAATGGCTTATGATGTATGGAGGCATGAAAGCTACCAGCCAATATGCAAAATGGGCTGGATGTCATTATCTTTTGAGGACTAGTGATGTGAGAACTGCCAGTACGAGCTGGGAAATGGTCCATCATTCAGCCGAGTGCTCTTCCACCCCCTCAAACATCATTGCATGCCGGTTTCGCCTTTGCATGCAGGGACCTCTTCACTGTTTTGGCACGCCAAGCAAACAGAGAGTATAGAAACAAAGCTCTGATGAGTCTAGCGCCTGTCTGGAGAACTAAACATCGGGGATGATGCATGGAAAATAACACCCACCAATTGGTGGGTGTAACTGAGTATTAGCTGATCAGCAAACTGGAGGAGAAAAACTAAAAGATAGATACAACACTCCAAACACGAAGACACATTTATAGTACATTTGGAATAGTTTACTCAAATTTTTTAATTCTGTTATTTAGTGCTGTCAAATGATAAATCGCGATTAATCGCATCCAAAATAAAAGTTTGTCTTTACATAATATACGTGTATGTACTGTGTAAAATAAAAACAAGAAACTTATTTTGGATAAACTTTATTTTTTAGTTTGACAGCCCTTATTGCTTTCACCCACATGCTGTTCCAAACCCGTATGCTGTTATTTTTGTTCTGTGGAACACAAAAAGAGAATATTAACTCAGGTTTTTTCCCCTTACAACAACAGTGTTCACATCTGTCAAGCTCCAAAAAGAACAAAAAAGTAGTAGTCCCATATGACTCTTGTGATTCAGTAATAGAGATTTCAGTCTGTTCATCACACAAACAATAATGAATTCAGAATACTTGGAATATAGCACACAAGTAGTATGCATTACTTTAATGGTGCTGTTGTGCTTTTTTTCTGTCTTTTTCTTTTTGGAACTTGACATGGTCACTATAAACTAATGTATGGAAATCCACTGCATTTCATATTTTAAAGTGTCCCTATTACCATTCATGTATTTAAAAAATGTATTTAGATACCACTTATAGTACATTTGAACCCATAGTGTACTACAAGTGGTAGCTAAATGTATTTTTTAAATACAGAGATAGTATATTAAAAGCACATTTAAGTTCATATTTCATGCTGTCTCAAAATTGCACAGTTGAGTACACTTAGATGTTCTTGAAGAAGAATTTTTAGTATATTAAGTACAAAATTAGTGCACAAAAATAGAGCACTTAAGGGTGCTTTCACACTTGGTTCGATTGCCTGGACCGAACCCGAGTTCGATTGCTCCGCTCCCCCCTCCCCCTGCCCCCACTGGACTGTGTTCACATTATATTATTTGGGTCCGACCCGCGGTTCGTTTGCGTCATCAAACCAGCAGCTGTTTACTCCGTTGCTTAGTAACGACGGCGCAGGAGAAGGCGGCAAAATGCATAACGTTGCTCTCCTCACTTTCATATTTTTGTTTTTGAACCGTTGGTTTTGTTCATAACGACACTTGCCTCTATCTGCCGCGACTGTAGTACGGAAGTTGAGTAGAAATAAGAAAGGCTACACTACAGCTCTCTGCTTGCAGCACGTCAGTCACTCTCGTTGGGAAAGTGAGTGAAACACACACACAAACACACATTTTTATCAAATAATACGGCATTAATAGCGGTTCACTTCCGCAATTTGGTACGTTTGCATTCATATCAGAAGCGAACCGTACCGGAGTTCACTTGAACCGCACCCCAGACCACCCTTTTTAAGCGGACTCGGGTACGGTTCACGGGTGGGCACCCGAGTTCAGAAGACCGTGTTCACATCATCCAAACGTACCGAACTCTGATGTCAATCGAACCCGGGTGCGCACCAAAAGTGCTAATCTGAAAGCACCCTAAGTATATTATAGAAATGTACTTTTTTTTTTTTTTCACCTGGGGTAGTATGTAATACAGCTGTTTGTGAATGTAAAAGCTCTTCAAAGTTCAAAGTACACAATTCAAAGTTATTGTCTCCCAAAAGAAAGAACAGATTCTGAACTGCCTGATTCTGAAGTCATCAATAATTCCAGTCTTACTTTCAGCATAGGTTTGTAACAAAGGCTGCATAATGGCAGCCTATGCTTTTCATTGGCTGCCCACGAACAACATCTAATTTGACCCGCCCTCAAACGGTGTAGTTGCAGCTGAAGCCTGGAAGATTTTGGTTCATACTGTCAACATGTTGGGAAAACGCGGTTTTCTGCGCTGCAAAAGCAAATCCACTTTGTCGTGTCTTCCAAATAATGAGGACTCAGGCTCGAATTGATACAGTAAAAAAAAAAAAAAAATTACTGCATCATTACTGTTCGTATCACTGTGTTTACAACGCTGAGAAAGCCTATGGAGCTAAAATTCAGATATTCTAATGAATTTTAAGTTTCCAACACACACCGTGTAAGCAGTAGACCAATCATACTGAGCCATGTGACCAATCAGGGCAGAAAAGGCTCTTGAACAGGAGGGGTTTAGAAAGACTGAATCCTTTATTAAACAATTTCAGACACTGTGAAATCAGTTGACGTTGCAGTGTATAGTGTGAGAAAATTAAAGTATTTTTGACCTTGAATGCATGTAAACCTATTTTGTAGGAGACCTCCAAAAGAAAATTATAGGAACTTTTAAAATGGCTTAAAGGGTTATTTCAACCAAAAAAGGAAATTACCTCATAATTTACTCACCCTCAAGCCATCCTAAGTGTTTATTTTTTTCTTCTTTCAGCCAAACACAATCAGAGTTATATTAAAAATATCCTGGCTCTTACAAGCTTTATAATGGAAGTGACTGGTTTTTGAAGTTCAAAAACGGCCATATACATTCGACAAACATCCACAAAGCATTAACTTATGTGATGTAGTGCACAATGACATGACATACTACGTGTTATAATGTAGGACGTCATGGCATAGCGTAGAATGCCATGGCATTGTGTACTTTGCGGAAGTTAACGCTTTTTGGACGCAAGTCGATTGCATATGGCTTTCATGCCAAAATCTTGCTATTTTACTGTATAAAGTTTTAAATAAGTATATTTGTCTTACACAAGCACATCGATTCACTTCAGAAGGCCTTTATTAAGCCCCCGGAGCCATGTGGAGTACATTTTATGATCGATGGATGCACTTATTTGCACTTTAAAAAATCCTATATTCACTCCAATTAGCTTGGACGAGCCAGGATATTTTTTAATTTAACTCCGATTGTGTTTGGCTGAAAGAAGAAAGTCATATACACCTAGGATGGCTTGAGGCTGAGTAAATTATGGGGTAATTTTTTGGTGAACTATCCCTTTAATAGGGCACTTTAAGAAAAACAAAACAACAGCTTAAGGCTTTTTAATGACATAAAGATTAATAAATGATTATCTTTTTAGGTGAACTACCTCTTCAAAGCCGTTTTGGACTGATGAAAGCTTTTGAGGGTTTCAGACACAATGGAACATGGTCTTGGCATGAGGAGCTGTCTGTGGCTCCTGTGGACTAAGCAGCACACTGGCTGCAGTCCCTCTGGACCGATGCACTATAACAACGCGCATGTATTGATCCAACATCGTAATATTGCAGTTAAAAGGCTTCCAAGCCTGTGAATTATCAGTTAGAAGGCATTCTGGACACATGAATGGATTCAGAAAAGGTGCAAACCCCAAGCGACCATACACACTGCATGCACACGCCCAGTACTACACAGGTTGTGCATAAAGCCCAGTACTTTCTATGAATAGTCATATTCAGTTGTTTAAAAGAATATTCCAGGTTCAAGACAAGCTAAGCTCAATCTGCAGCACTTGTGGCAAGATGCCGATTACCACAAAAACTAATTTTCCTTATTTTCATTTTTCCTTACTTTTCCAAATCTGGGTTACACTGAGGCACTTTCAATGGAAGTGAATGGAGCAGATCCAATACTCACTGTTTTGATAGCACAGACACAAGGCGAAAACATTATGCATGTTAACCTGATTTCAGTTTGGTAAAATCTCTTACTAACAATTTCTGTGTAAAGTTATATCCAATTTTACAACTTTGTTGCAATAAAAACATAATGCCTCAAAGGGGTGGTTGATTATGATTTCACTATTTTAACTTTAGTTAGTGTTTAATGTTGCTGTTTGAGTATAAACAACATCTGCAAAGTTTCAGCACTTAAAGTTCAATGGAAAGGGAGATATTTTCTTTTACAGAAATCTCATATAAATATAATAAATGGCTGGTAGGGACTACAACAAGCTTCTTCCCGGGTTAGGGACATCACTAACCCTAAAATTTACATAAACCCCGCCCCCGAGAACACACAAAGAGCTGTTGTAGTAGTGTGTTATTGCCATGCCACCATTTTACGCTGGACTGCTTCACAAAAGAGGATTTGCACAAAAGATTAACATGATGAGTTGAATCAACTCAGCAACAACTATATAAATTTATACACTAACCATTCAGAAACATCCTAAAAGTTGTAACTTCTTCCTGAGTCTCTCCATCAGTGTCCAACTTTGAACAATGTAAGGCTGAACACCTTGACAAGCGTCCTTTTGGCTGCGTGAGATTCTCCAGCTTTGTTGTTGTTGAGCAACCGAAGCACGAGCTGTTAAAGCCCCGCCCTCTTTTGGAAAGGGGAACGGGAGCAGCAGCTCATTTGCATTTAAAGGGACACACACAAACAGCATATTTTTGCTCACACCCAAATAGGGGCAAATTTGACAGGCTATCCCAGGTGAAAAAAAGTACATTTCTATAATATACTTAAAGTGCTCTATTTTCATGCAATAATTTTGTGATTAATATACTAAAAAAATCTTCTTTAGTACTTCTTAAGATCATCTTAAGAACATCTAAGTGTACTCAACTGTGATATTTTGAGACAGCATGACAACTAAAATGTGCTTTTAATATACTATCTCTGTATTTAAAAAATATATTTAGCTACCACTTGTAGTACACTATGTGTTCAAATGTAATATAAGTGGTATCTAAATACATTTTTTAAATACAGAGATATGGGGTGTTTTGAGCAGAAACTTCACAGACACATTCTGGGGACACCAGAGACTTATATTTCATCTTGTAAAAGCGCATTATAGGTACCCTTTAAACCCTAACATTATGAACATTATGTCACAAATAGTGTTGACTAACATTAACTTGTATTGAACCTTGAATATTGTTTAATGCTCAGCAACCAAAAGAGAGAAACCTGAAGCCCTAAATAGTTACCCTTGACATACCATGCCTACATATCCACATTAATGGATTTCTGTTGATCTACAGTGCATTCCCCTTTTCTGATCTACAGCCACCAATATCTGTCACGTATTGAAATCTGTGTTAGCAGCTAAAGTGCATTTCCATGATGCATGCTTTACAGCTTCTTTGGTCATTAATGTTCATTGACCCTGATGGAACGGCCCCCATGCAACAGAAAAAGCATTTATCCATAAACCCTCTGAAAGCCAAAAGTGCTACACCCTCCACTCATTACAGAGCGAGAAGCCAAATAACCACTTTATTCCACTGGTCACCGTAACGATTTTTCAATGCCAGCACAATTGTTATTTTATGTTTCAGGATGGCTAGCCAAATGCATTCACATGGTCTACTAGAAAAAAACAAAACAAATGTAGAGTAAATCTGCCCTTCCAGGCTTGCAAATGTATTCACCCATGCTATAACAACCTAATGCACTCTACACATTAACTGATGATATCTGAGGTGCAAAGTACTGTTGATAAACCTCTCGGTCACCATTAACCCCAGCATGCCTGCGAGGGAGATGGAAATACACCATCACATAGCACTCATAAATATCAGTAGCCACAAACTCCAGAGGAATTAACTTTCTGCTGCCAGTTTTTCCCTATGGGTGTATCGGTATTTCACTGGAAAGGATAAGTGGAGAGTGGATGTTGTGCTTAGAGTGATCAAAACTGACCCGTTTAATCTATCTGATCCATCTAAGCCTGTCAATCATCTACTCTGACTTTCATACTTTTGACTTACGCAGTGTGCCTACAGTGCGCCCGTGCTTGGTTTGCGTGAGAAATGAGATCTGTGGTGATAGAACTTATGATGACAGTGGCTTTAGGCTGCTTTCGATGGAAACGTACCGCAGAACTGACACAGAAAAGAGTTCAGGGCGACTTACTTAATACGTAATACGGACGGTGTGAAACTCTGCCAAATTTCATATTCCCACAGCATTGCCAATGATAGTTTACTCGATAGAAGTATTTCACCCTGCAGCAGCTGTGCCAACAAATGATCTCAGAATTACATTCGGTGATTTACTCTGAGCTGCACCTTGGCAAACTGACTCCTTGGTCTCAGACGAACACCCACAGTCCAGACACTGACCTTCTGATGCATATTGACACAGAAATGAGAAGCGTTGGCTACAGTCTGAGTGAATAAATGAAAAACACTTAATGGGTTATTCACCCAAAAATGAACATTCTGACATTAATTATTTACCCTCATGTCTATCCACACCCATAAGACCTTCGTTCATCTTCAGAACACAAATTAAGATATTTTTGATGAAATCCGATAGATTTTTTTAATCCCCATAGACAGCAATTTAACCACCATTTCAAGGTCCAGAAAGGTACTAAAGACATCTTTAAAATAGTCAGCGTGACTGCAAAGGTTCAACCTCAATGTTATGAAGTGACAAGAATATTTTTTGCACGCAAAAAAAAAAAAAAAAAAAAAAAAAAACTTTATTCAATATCTTCTCTTCTGTGTCATGCTCCTACGCTGTTTATGCTCAGCACTTCCAGGTTCTAAGTCAAAACTCTGACTCAGTATTGGCCGACACTGTTCATGTGAGCAGAACGATGCATGTGTGTAATGCTGACGCAGGAGCCGGCCAATAATGAGTCGCCGTCCTGATGTAGAACCTGGAACCACTGGATGTAAACAACTTTGGAGAATGACACAGAAGAGAGGACTCGTTGACTATTTTAACTATGTCTTTATTACCTTTCTGTACCTTGAAAGCAGTAGCCCCTCACTGCAGATCCAGTGGGTGGAGACGGGTAGGTTAAGGGATATGTAAGGTGGGAGGAGTTGGATCTTGATCCAGGGGGTGGAGATGGTTAGGTTTAGATCTAGGGGCGGAGACAGGTAGGTTTAGGTATATGTAAAGTGGGAGGAGTTGGATCTAGATCTCCCGGCCCCCTGGATCTCACCTGTACTGCAGTGAGGACCATCTCCTTGAAAGTGGTGGTTAAATTGCTGTCTATGGGGGATAAAAAAAAATCTTGCAGATTTCATCAAAAATGTCTTAATTTGTGTTCCGAAGATGAACAAAGGTCTTAGGCTTAGGTTCAAAGTGGGAGATTGTTAGCTAGAATAAAATGCAATCTGGACCCGCATTATGCCAATAAAAGTTTGACTGCGTGACACTAACTGACTTCTAACTGACTAACACTAACTGACTAACTTGACTGTGTGACACTTCAACTACCTCAGGCCAATGGAAAAGACTCATAGACTCAAGCTAGGATAATAACATCAGGTCTAATTAAAGCTCCAAAGTTAAACTCACATTTGACATGAGAAATATCCTGAAGGATCATAACACAACCAAGTAAAATCTAAAAGGATGACACAAACTTCAGAACACATACATCAAGAGATGACTTGGCAAATTGATCAGATGCTTTAACGGCAGGAAAGATGTTTCATTCATAAATTAATTAAATGTAATAGCATATAGCCTTCATCTGAATATCAAAAATAAAAGAGTGTGCACTTCCAACATTTAAATTAGGCTCAGATGCAGGATAATAAAATATGACCAAAGGTATGACCAAAGAAAATAGATTTTCAAAAAGTTATTTTATACTTGCCCAGATGTTATCTTAATTCATTATAAGATGCACAGGGAAAGTTTAGACAATAAGACTTGATATGTAGAACAGACAGGGGAGTATGGTCTGTTGTTTCCTCTGTATGATTGATTCATCACTTGTTTCTCACTTTCATCTCTGAGCAATGTTAGAACTTTGTATTTCAGCACTTCTAATGTTACTGTCTCCTTAGGATGAATTGTTGTTGTATTCCTCATTTGCAAGTCGCTTTGGATAAAAGTGTCTGCTAAATGAATAAATGCAAATATACATGATTGATTGCGCACAAGTTTCAATGCAAATGCTGGAATCAAACCCCACTGGCCTGAGCAAATGCATCACTGCCAAAAATCAGAATGCCACAGTGAATTTATGTTTAATTGAATTATGTTTCTAAAAAGTATTTACATAAATGCAATCACATTCCACTTTTCCAATACAGTGCAATGTAGGCAGTGTTGGGAAGTAAATGCAGTAACAAAGTAGTGTAGTGTGACAGTACTTCCAGTTATTCCTTTCTTTTTCTTTTCCTTTTTTTTTTGATACATTGTATTACATACACAGCCAAGTAAGCTGAGCAAAGACCTAAGCTCACTATCATAAAAGGTTTTTGGAAAGACTCTTTGGGAAGCATGATATATTCAGTTAATTAAAAGAGTCCATTTATCAATGAATTAAAAAATGTATCATACATATAATATATTAGAAGTTTCTAACACTCACCAAGGCTGCATTTATATAATAGTAAATACAGTATTATTCTAAAATATTACCATTTAAAATGTTTTTCGCCCTATTTTCTATACTTCAAAATGTAATTGATTCCTGTGATGGCAAAGCTTAATGTTCAGCATCATGACTCCAGCCTTCAGTGTCACGTGATTCTTCAGAAATCATTCTAATATGATGATTTGCTGCTCAAGAAACATTTTTGATTATCACCAGTGTTTAATTTATTTGTGTTTATTTGAAATAAAAATTTCTGTAACATTATAAATGCCTTTACTGTTTTGATCAGCTTAATACATTCTTGCCAAATAAAAGTATTAATTTCTTTTAAAAAAATATTGCTGGCACCAAATATTTGAACAGTAATACTTAATATACTACCCCCTTAAAATGTAGCTATCTCATATTTGGTTGTAGCTTGTAGTGTAGCAAACTGCTTTTTTGAAAGAGAAGCTTTACTTAACTATTTTAAATTATGAGCATCTTGTAAATTTGTTTTACAGCTAAAGCAACACTCAGTGTGGAGTTAGGATGAGACATAATTCAAACCCACTAGTCCTTCTTAAATACTCCATGGATTGTTAAACAACATAATATATAAGGTATAATCAAATTAAGAGCCAACTGTATGGCAAGCAGAATGTGTGTCCAAGTAGCCTTGCTGAACAAACAATGGATACCAATTTTCTAAGGCATTTTCAAATAATTTCAAAAATATGTTCAATACAATGCTGCATGTATAGTGTAAAGGTACACTATGTAACTTTTTGCCCTCTAGCGGTAAAAAAAGAAAAGAAAAAAACATTATCCTACTGCTCATTGTTACAGAGCCTCATGTTTCTGTCTGCCCCTGTGACCTAGTTTCCCCGTTCTGTTAATTAGTTCATTTGATTCACCTGTGTCTTGTTAATCATCCAATCACCTTGTTTAGTTCCTTTGTTAGTCCCTTGTATATATACCCTGTGTCTCTAGTCTTGTGTTGTCCGGTATCGTTTATATTATGTTGGTGTATGTTCCCTTGGATTCCTGTTTCTCCTCAAGTAAAGACTTATATTCACTCTATCTCCTCGTTGTGTGCGTTGTATACCAGCAACCGTAACACTCATAAAACATTCACTACTGGATATAACCAGTTTAGATGGAAAGGATATCAAGCTGACCAGATTAAAGTGTTAGTTCACCCAAAAATGAAAATTATGTCATTTATTACCCTCTCTCTGTTCCACACCTTTGTTTATCTTCGGAACACAAATTAAGATATTTTTTATCAAATCTGTTGGCTCAGTAAGGCCTGCATCACCAGCGATGACACTCCCTTTTTCAATGCCCAGAAAGCTACTGAAAACATATTTAAATCAGTACATGTGACTACAGTGGTTCAACCTTAATATTATAAAGCGACGAGAAAGCTTTTTGTGCACCAAAAATAACAAAATAGCGACTTTATTCAACAATATCCAGTGAAGGGTGATTTTAAAACACTGCTTCATGAAGCTTCAAATCTTTATGAATCATTTGTTTCGAATCAGTGGTTCAGAGCGCCAAAATCACATGATTTCAGTAATTTAGGACAGATTTTTTTTTTTTTTTAAGACTTTACTCTAGATATACCCATGGTACTTCCTTGAAAATAAATTCCAGCACAGCACTACAACAACCATAATGAAATGACCCTTCACATTATATAGGCCTATGCTTTACAATGAACTCTGTTAGAGAGCTATGTATGGCAATTTATCTGTTCAATAAAATACCTTATTCACCTGTTGAGTAATAAAAGGCCCATCTCCACATCACTTTTACAACATTTCAAATTCTTCAGTTCTCACCATCTCAGCCAAGCCAGTGTTGATTCTTGCTTGATTATGAGCTCTGTTCTCTTTTGCCAGCAGATTCTCCCCCGTCAGTGTTTTTGAAAACATTCCCCGGAGGTTCGACATTTTGCCTGCTCAATGTCAACTTTCTCGCTCAATTCTTTATTTATGAATATATCGAGACACGCACGGGCGAGTGACGTAGGTACTTATTTTCCCGCGAAAACCATCCTGTCAGGTCTAAAATATAAACACTTATAATAGGCTTACCATGAATCAGAGTAAGACAAAAACCCGTTTTGGAAGAAGGATTAGTTATGTAATTACATTTTGTTAATTTTGAACAAAAATAGTTACATATGTACCTTTAAATAATCAGCCGCGGCTCGTATGGACAGGTGGGGCAGAGCCTCACCAAAATATCCATCCAAAAATAGACCTCTACACTGAATTAATAATAAATTATAAATGTGTTCAGAATTCTGCTGCAACAAATATTTTTCGGATTTTCTAGACTATTTAAGTCGTAAAGTGAGCAGGATATTAAAATGAAGCGTATGGATTCGGCAGGCATATATTCATGATACTAAAGCGGGGGAACCGGTCTCTTAGTTCTACAGCGCCCCACAAATTTCCAATGTAAATATGTGGTCAAAAATGGAACTGCAGCACACTCTCCCCCGCTCATTTTCGCGTTTACAACACCAGATCAAGACATCATTATGATACCAGTCCTCTTCAGATGTCTGCATCAGGTCAGTAACTAACTTAGTTGGCATGTCTGTTCTTCTTATGTGGAGTAGCGTATCGAATTAATGAGAGAAACTCTTTGGTTTAGCTTTTTTTAGGCTACAGTAAGTTAGTTCTGTTGGGTTTATGTTTGTTCTGAGAATAGACATGGCATTTTTTCCCTCACTGAAATTCCTAACTTGTAATATTCTAAAACAACAATCGGACGCGATAAATACATTAAGGGTTAGTTCACCCAAAAATTAAAATAAGGTCATTTATTACTCACCCTCATGCCGTTCCACACCTGTAAGACCTTCGTTCATCTTCGGAACACAAATTAAGATATTTTTTTGTTGAAATCCGATGGCTCAGTGATTCGTATCGTGTGTTAAACCGCCAAACTGCTGAAATCACGTGACTTTGGCGCTCGGAACCGCCGATTCATAACTCTCTGAAGCTTCCTGAAGCAGTGTTTTGAAATCGGCCATCACTATATAAGTCGTTAGTTAGGTTTTTTGGTGCACCAAAAATATTCTCGTCGCTTTATAATATTAATATTGAACCACTGTACTCACCTGAACTGATTTATTAAATATGTTTTTAGTACATTAATGGATCTTAAGAAAGGAAATGTCATTGCTGGCTATGGAGGCCTCACGGAGCCATCGGATTTCAACAAAAATTACTTTGCGCTCCGAAGATTAACAAAGGTTTTACAGATGTGGAATGGCATGAGGGTGAGTAATAAATTACATTATTTAAATTTTTGGGTGAAATAACCCTTTAAGGCAATTCTAATGGCATTCTATCAGTCATCATTAGAGCGCCACCCTCAGGCTGAATAACGCAAGGACATTTGAATTTTGCCAAAAGTGTATCTGATGTGTTCAGCGATAAGGATGTAAAGCGTACAAAACATTTATCGTAAATTAGCGCTAAGACCCAGAATCCGCCCTAGCTAAATTTATATCCAGGAGCCGCTACTGGTTTTGCTATTTTGAGAATAAGCATGCCGCATCTATACATTTACGATAGCGATAGTTAGTCACTTTGAGCTTTTAGTCCTTGGTGATTCTGATTCAATCAGTGAAAGCCCAATAAACAGGGTCACGGGTCAAATTCCTTCCAGAACAATCTTCAGGGGAGGTTTTATCTGCTGCTGGAGGGTAATGGACCTCTTACTGCTTTGTGGTAGATTTATTGACTATCTGAGGACCCCGATGCCCCTGATCAGTCTCTGCACACTACATCTGTCTTCACTCATTATCACACATGCATATGGAGCTTTGCAATCACCCTGTGTCTGCCAGAGTCCATTACCCACAAGCCAAGTGGTCCGGCTCAATCACAAGCGAGATAACAGACAATTTACATGCACACACATGAACAATGACATATTTAAGGGATATGCTGTACAAAAAGTGTGTTCACACACTTAAGCGTAGTGTATATCATTGTGTGTCTGTCAACAGAATAGCAGAAGGTCAGAAGGTGTGTTTGTATTACGTTTCACATCGATCCATTCTCTTTCCTCGCATCCTTTCCTCTCTCCACCTCCCCTATCAAGAGTTCAAATGCTATGGAGACCACTCAAAGAAAAAGCAGTATTCTACATAATAGAGAAGCACTGTTTTCAGCTATTCAAGTACATAACAGTACATTGAAAGTAAAATCATAATGCTTGAACTGAGAGAACAAGTACACTGATGTTACGATTGTCTCTACCCAAAGACATGACTCCCTTTTAGCAGCGGTTATTTAAATGTGTAAAGCTTTCTAACACATTAGATTAAATTATGGTTGTGTTATCTGGGTGTGATAAACCAACCTGCATGTTCCCATAACAGAAAAAAAGAGGAATCATTTGGAGAGTGTTAAGATACTAATTACATTTGTTACAATTAATAAACAGCTACAATTATATGGTTGGCTGGACACAATTTAGTATTCCTCCATCACAGAGGCACCGCTGTGAATTTATGATTAGAGTATGTGGAAATAAATATTGCTTAAATTAAGAGTACGAGAACACATCTTCCAGAAAAAGCACTGAACTTTGAAAAAGATGTAAATATTTTTCATACAAATACAATGCATTGTGTTCAAAAGACTAAGACCACTAGTGAAAATGTTTTATTTGGCTTTTTTTTTTTTTTTTTTTTTTAAATTAATGAAATGCAAATCTGAGTGAAAAGTGACTGGGGAAAAACAAAAACATGAAGAACTGAGCATGTTGTGCTTCAATGTAATCTTCTGTACAGAGAAGAAATTTGTTTTGAATTCTACAAATAGTTTAGAATCAGATTTTTTTTTAATTGATTTTTGTCAAAATGTTCCTTTATTCAAATTTAGTTCTACACTAAAAAGTGAAAAACTGCAATTGTTAGTTTAAAGGGTTAGTTCACCCAAAAATGAAAATTCTGTCATTAATTACTCACCCTCATTTCGTTACACACCTGTAAGACCTTCATTCATCTTCAGAACACAAATTAAGATATTTTTGATAAAATCCGATGGCCTGCATTGCCAGCCCAGCAAGAATGCCCAGAAAGCTACTAAATATGTATTTAAAACAGTTCATGTGACTACAGTGGTTCAATCTTAATGTTATAAAGCGACAAGAATACTTTCTGTACTCCAAAAAAACAAAATAACGACTTCATTCAACAATATCTAGTGATGGGCGATTTTGAAACACTGTATTCATGAAGCTTCAAAGCTTTACGAATCTCTTGTTTCGAATCAGTGGTTTGGAGCATGTATCAAACTGCTAAAGTCACGTGATTTTGCCGTGAACAAAGCTTTAATAATAATAATAATGTAATAAGTGTTTTGAAATTTCAATGGTTCACCACTGGGGGGCGTGACTCTGGCAGTTTGATAAGCGCTCCAAAACACTGATTCGAAAAAAAAAGATTCGTAAAGCACATTTTCCGTCGTGCATTTTCAGTAGCTGCCCCCAGACTGTGAAATGCTTTGCCTTTTTGTATTAGATCGGCATCATCGTTATCTGCTTTTAAATCCAAGTTAAAAATGTATCTTTTTGATTTGTCATATGATCAATGATGAAGGTTTTTTGCATTGATTGTTTTTTTTTTTTTTTTTTTTTTTTTTATAATTTTATTGTTTTCTCTATTATTTTAAGTGTGTGAATTCTATTGTGCAGCACATTGGTCAACCCAGGTTGTGTTTAATGGTGCTATATAAATAAAATTGACATTGACATTGACAAAGCTTTGAAGCTTCCTGAAGCAGTGTTTTGAAATCGCCCATCACTAGATATTGCTGAATAAAGATGTTCTTTTTGGCACACAAAAAAAGTATTCTCAAACAATATTTGTGTTTATTTGTGTGTAGAATTTTCATTTTTGGGTGAACTAAGTCTTTAAAGAAGTATTTCTGCCTGATGTAACCCATAAAAATGTATTTTGTTGGAATCAATATAATTTATTCCAACAAAATCTGATTAAAACCTGGAAATCTTGAATCTCAGATTTACAATGTTTTCTCAGACTTTTGTCTGTATATTATTCAAAATGATTTGGAGCTTGTCATATTTTTCATGCGTTTCCCTTTAATTGACACAGTTGCCATGGTTCCATGTTCAAATTAGATGAGTTTTGCTGTCCAAACCATAGTGAAATTGCATGCCTTTCTTTACCCCACAACAAGCCTGTTTTTCAATTAACAAAAATTTTTCTCCTCAAGGAAGATGTTTATTATCACTATTTTTCAGGAAACGTTCACCATGGGTGCAACTATTAATAAGGCAGAGATAAAAGATTTAGATCACATGTTTTTCCTAATGCGGTCACTCAAAAAACGCTTGAGGACCTGTGGCGTGTCATGATTCGTGCACTTGTGGTAATTGGTTGCCCATATGAGGTGACCATGGCAACAATGCTGGAATGTGTCCTGTGTGTACAGAAGGATGAATTGTCCTCCGTGTGTTCAATTTTTCTAAAGCTCATCCTCTCATTAGCGCTGAGAATCTTTTATAGGTGTGTGTGGGAGGTCTGTTTGCACTGGGACCACGCTTTCCCCTCAATTACCAAATGAGTTTGCACAGGCTCTGGCAACAAACTCCTGAAAACTCTGCGAGGACCCGGCAGATAGTGTGCCAGGATGTATTTAAGGATGAACCACAGAGCTAATAGTATCAGAGTAATATGCAGATGTGTTTTTATGGAGCGGTGTTAATCTAATAAGCAGCCAGGGTAATTATCCTGAGTGCGAGTAGGTGTGTGTGTGTGTGTGTGTGTAAATGGTGTTTTTTAAAGTGTGATGTATAAGCGATTACACCCAATGGAAGGCTGAAATGTGTTTATGGTGATACAACAGCTGGACAGTTAGGCATTAAGAGATCGCCGATCCCCGCATACCCAGATCTTCATGCTTGCACAGTATGAAACTGTTGTGATGTGGAACTCGAGCCTGGTTTTGACAGAAAAATGACTGTTTTTAATTATCTAACACAGGTATACTAAATAAGGCATTGAGGAGTCTTAATTATCCATATGTTATTGTGCCTAATTCTGAAATAAACGCCAGTGATTGTGGCTGTTTGCTTTGACTCTTCATGTGAATGTTTTCCCTCTATTGCCTTTGGAGAACATCTGCTTATTATTTTGCAGACAGTACAACTTATTAATTTGCCATAATGTTGTAACACCTGCTGTAAAAGAATTTGAAAATCACAGACATGCATGTTATATACATAGTAGCGCATGAGTTTGCTTTGCTAGACCATGACTCACAGATTCACTTTGGTCTGATTTCACAGGCAGGGCCTAGATTAAGCTAGGATTAGGTCTTACAGTAGTTAAAATAGGACATTAGAGAAGCTTTTATAAATGAGCCTTTGAAAAAAAAAGCATTACTGGTGTGCATCTTGAGACAAAACAATGGCACTGACATATTTTAAGATATGTCAGTGTACGTTGCTTATAGTTACAACTGATCAAACATGCATTTTAGTCTGGGACTGGGCAAAAAGGGATAGTTCACCCAAGAATAAAAATCATCCCATAATTTACTCACCCTCAAACCATTCTAGGTGTATATGACTATCTTCTTATAGACGAACACAATCTGAGTTATATTATAAAATATCCTGCACTGTAAAAAAAATCCCGTTGTTTCTATGGAAAAATACCGGCAGCTGTGGTTACGAGAACAATACTGTAAAAATGATCAAACCGTAAACATACTTACGGAGTTGTGAATTTTACAATTTGTGAATTTTACATTTTAAATATGTATATTTAACATTGGATTTCAGTACACTGTAAAAAAAAAAATCCCAGTAAAATTTACGGTAAAATAACATATTTCATTAACTGATATAATGTTAATTTACCAACCTAATGAAGTACTAATATCTGTTTTGTACCTTTATAATACACTGACAGTCACCAAACACAGTGGTGATAAGAGTCACATGATGAATCAAAGTTCATCACAAGCAGCTTTTCCACAAGCTGAGGACAATACTAATATATAGAAGGAGCACACAGTGTCATTCACACACACACTAAACACCATCATGCATGAAATTTTAAAAATGCAATAAACATTAATTTAACAACAGTAGATGAAACATAAAACCCTAATGTACATAACTGATTAGAAAAAAATTAGAAAAACTAAGAAGAAACAGAGTTATTTCAACAAAAATATATCAAATGTGAAGTGTCACGCAGGGAATCGTGGGAATGTCAATTTACGGTTTTTCACTGTAAATTTTACAATGAATTGATGTTTTTCACTTTCAAAAACTGTGAATTTAACGGTATTTTACCGTAAAATTACATTAAATGTACCGTTAGATCTATTACAGTTATTCACCGTATATAGTACGGAAACTTTCTGTAAACCAATTAACAGTTTTTCACCGCAGCATTTTTACAGTCTTTTACTGTTAAAATCACGGTAATTTTTTACAGTGTGGCTCTTCCAAGCTTTATAATGGTAGTGAATGGCGCTCATGATTTTAAAACCGAAATAAAGTGCATCCATCCACATAAAAGATATCCACACAGCTCCAGGGGGGTAATAAAGGCCTTCTGAAGCAAAGCAATGGTAAGAAAAATATCTATATTTAAATCTTTATAAACTAAAATAACTGGCTTCCGGCAGACAGCCAACACAAATCAGCTTACGCCAAAAGAGTAATCTTTGACCTGACGCATTGATGAACGCGCAAGCTCAGAGGATAGAGCAAAACAAAACACTGGTCACGAATTAGAAGTCTAAAATGAGAATTTTTAAAGAGAAAGGCTTGAGTTTGTTGACCAGCACTATCTTTTTGAACCACGACAGGCTTCTAAGCTTACGATACTTTCCTATACATCCTACGTCACACATCGCATCAGAAGTTACTCTTTTTACTCAAGTCATTTTGTGTAGGCCATCTGCCGGAAGCTAGTTATAAAAACCCATCGCTTCACTTCAGAAGGCCTTTATTAACCCCCTGGAATTGTATGGATTACTTTTTATGATGGATGGATGCACTTTTTTTGGACTTCAAATCAAAATCAGGAGCACCACTCACTACCATTATAAAACTTGGAAAAGCAAGGATATTTTTTAATGTAACTTTGATTGTGTTCGTCTGAGAGAAGAAGTCATACAGGTATACACCTTTGGCTTGATGGTGAGTCATGGGATAATTTTTATTTTTGGGTGAACTATCACTTTAAAGAAGATATTTTGAAGAATATTGGCTGACTTCCATAGTAGGAAATACTATGGAAGTCAATGGCTACCGTGAGCTGTCTGGTTACCAACATTCTTCAAAATATCTTCGTTTGCGTTCAACAGAAAAAAATAAACTCGTACATAAACTCATAAACGCACAACTTGAGGGTGAGTAACTGATGACAGAATTTTCGTTTTTGGGGGAACTATCCCTTTAAGCCTTGTCTGTGAAACCAGGGGATAGAGAGACATTTAAAACCTTCTGCAACAAGGTATTGTTGAAATTGCTTTTACATTAATGCTCTTTCACGCCGGCATAATTGTTTCACTGATTAACTTGCCATGCTTGCATGTTTTAATTAAACACATTTTCAGGATTTATGCCCTTTCATTTATTTATCTCCCATCTTACAAAATGGTCACCTGGGGCATATTTTTTGGTGGAATTAAATGCGCTTTAATTATTTTCACAGGATGAAATTGCTCATAAACATTCACACGTGGAGGTTTGTTGAGCGCGACCTTATTAAAAGTTTCTTGCATTTTCTTTTGTTTGTTGCTCACTGTCTGTGACACTCACATTCTGGCAGATCCAATGCAGTAAACAAGACAGATGCAATAACCGTGATGCAAGAATTGCAAGATAAAAAAACGCTCTTGTTTCAAAGGTTGGCTCTCTTCATGGGGAAAAAAAGGAAAAAAAAAAACAACAACAAAAAACACTCTAAGGTCTCACTCTTTGGTTATTTCTCTTGAATGAGCAAGAAACGCAGTATGGGTCAGATGGCCACTGTTGTGGAAACTGCTGTCCTTAAGGTTACCAGAGTAAAACTCCAAACAAAAAATAAGCAAGTGAGATCAGACAACTGTAATGAGCACAGGTGCATGATAGGTAATTAGTGGTGGTTGCAAAGAAAAGCATCCATATAACTAATCCTCATAAAACTACTACTTCAAAAGACAAAATATTAGCAAGTAACTTATCCCGCACAAATCATATGGCTTAATGAGTATTTGTTTTGTATTTTGTAATGCCCTAGTGACATCTATGTTTGTTAAAATAGATTCAGATAGAAATCAGCTACAATATTTCACAATCTGAGTTTTTAACCGTATTTTTAATCAAATAAATGCAGCCATGGTGAGCATAAGAGACCATTTATAAAATCTTACCAACCCTGAAGCTTTTGAAAGGTTGTATAATTAATATTTAACTGTCACATAAGAAGAAAATGATTTGCAGCAGCAGTAGAAGGAAATTCATGGTACGTTTTCGCTTACATTGGGATTTCTGTTTTGTGGGCTCCAGGCACACATGATGGTAGGAGTAAGGCAGGTGGTGGGGATTGCTGAGTTTAGAGAATGATGAGTAGGTGCACCCGAGTTCAATAGGACAGACGGCCTTATGGTTATGGGAGTGCACCTGCTTCCTCTGCACACTCAGGCTTCGTAAAAGTCCACAGCTGCACAACATTTCTTGCTTCACTTTGAATAATAGATGAGAACACATACTGGAGAACCAACCTAAATCCTCAACAGGTCTTCCTTGTGCTCAGACATTCTCGAAACTTGACAATATTGGGTATTTGAGAGCTCTGCCATGTAGAGGGCAGATTAGTGCGGCTATGTGAATGATTTCATCTGGGCCTGCTTAGCAGAAAAGAGTACAGAAGTTCGCAACTGAATAATTTCAACCAGCTACTGGATTCTGAAAACTGACTGTTGAGGCACTTTTGGATAACTGCCTTTGATGGCTCAGAGGGCAATGCAGCATCTCTGGGATAAGTGAAATTAAGTTCTCAACATGAATCATGTCCTCATGGTCATACACATCCAGAAAGAGTGTGAATGGTTCGGATTAGATGTTTTAGAAGATACACACACTATGTGATGCAAACATGAGAAATTTAATTGGCCATATCTCACAGGACAGACTGTAGAATTGAACTCCGAATCGGAATGATGAAAAATTTACTGAATTACAATTTTAAGAAATCAAACATATAATGCAGTCTGGGAAACACCTATATAATATATAATCAACATAATTTTATTGTTCTTTCTGTCTGTAAGGCCTAATCAAATGAGGCTTTGTCAAGTCAACATTTAAACTTTTTTATTAGCTAAACAGTTATATGAATTTCCATTCATTTTAATTGTACTACCTTATACTAACAAAAGCCTGGTGTAGTGGTTACAAGCTCAGGGGTGGAAACAAGAAGGTTGCTAGTTCAATCCATCCAAAGTGCAAGCTATAGATTGCCATTGTGTCCTTTAAAGAGTTAGTTCACCCAAAAATGAAAATTCTGTCATTAATTTGTTCATGTTCGGAACACAAATGAAGATATTTTTGATGAAATCTGAGAGCTTTCTGTCCCTCCATAGACAGCTACGCAACTGAAACTTTGACACTTTGACAAAATGTTCATAAAGAGATCGTAAAAAACGAATCCATATGAATTGAGAGGTTTAATCAAACTTTTCTGAAGAGACTCGATCACTTTATATGACCGAACCTGATTGGCGCATGAGAACAAACCTTGAGGAAGCTCAAACGTGCTGCGTAACACGAGAATGAACCTCATTGGTTCTTGTGGAAGCTAAAACATGCTCTGTAACACACAGAATGAACAATAAATAAATATATATATATATATATATATATATATATATATATATATATATATATATATATAATATATATATATATATATATATAATATATAACCACTTAATTTAAACACATTTTACACACAGGATATCATACACAACAAAGAAAGAGCCTCAGCTGAGCTTCTGAGATGCTTCATAAAGTACAGTACATTAAAACAGAAGCTGCAGGTGCGTTATTCTTCGAAAATAATGAAGTGTGATGAGCAAGCTTAGCAGGTTACCAAAATACTAGCAGGTGCACAGCATGAGTCATAGGCTCTTTTATAAACATTGTTAAGAATATTGAAAAATTCTGAGCTAAAATGACAGCAATTAGGATTCTCAAGAACAGCTATGTCAAATTTCCTGGAGCTTTGTTGTGTTGTTTCTATGCAGATATCTAATGAACAAATAATATACTCATACCATACAGCTGGAATCTCCACCTGCCAAACAGAAATAAAAGTTCCTTATTAAGACAATTCTAAAGTAGGGATGTTTTTAAAATCAACTTGACTAAAAGACGTGTCTGCCAATCTGTCTGAAGAAAGTGCTGTATAATTAAGCTGGTTTCACATTCACATAACCCTGATCAAGCATTTTTAGGGGGCATTGACATAATACAGATCGTTGCATTCTAGCGAAGTGGATTGGTCTAGAACAGAATACAGGCATCTTAAGACATTTTAGGCTGGCTATTTTGAAATGCATGGGACACCCTAAAAAAGTGGGACACTGAAAAAGTTAAAGATCCATCTGCATATTTATGGTTATGTTCTTTAACCCTGTAAAACCGAAATATAGAAAAAAAAGCAAATTTTTTTTTGACCTTTCAAGTATTGTTTTAGGAGGCCTCAGAAATTAAAGATTTTTCGATTTATTTTTTTTTAATTTTTTTATTTTTTTTTATTACTTTTTTAGTAAGTTTTTAGGGAAATGTTGTAATATTGCAACGTTGGGCCTAGATAGGAGCAGAATTTCTGTATTTGTACTCACTTTGTCTAAACGGATATACAGAGCATTTAAGCATTCATTTGCAGGGTTGATTGATTACTTAGTCCCATTACAGTATATATCATGAGTAATAATCACACAACAATCATATTTTTATGAATAAGCATTTATTAATGAAAATATATAAAAAAAATGTATTTATAAAACTTTTTCTTCTATCACTTTCAATGTGATTTGAATGAAGTCTGTGTTTTGCAGTGATGGTGCCTAAGTTCTTTTCATCTGATAAGCACAGGCAAACATTGCACTTGCTACAGTGTATTTGTGTATCAATTATAGTAGCATCTGCAGCGTTCTCTCTTCGTCTTTATTGTGAAATGTGCAATCATGTATTTGCGTACATCCAGTGGGAGGTATTCTGAAATGGGAAAAGTAAAAAAAATTAATGAGTGAATAATACAAATGGGTTTTATATTGTAGTAGATAAACTGAAAGAATACAGGGTGGTAGACCATGTGTCGAGGGTAGAGATCTAAGTATATTATCCATCAAAGTATTATAATTTCAATGCAAATGCTAATCAAAATTCCACTACTACATTCAAACAATACTGTCTGGCTGGCCTATTATGCTCTCTACTTATCATACTAAAGAAACACATGCATCCCCCCAGAGCACTTCATGTTCAAGACCATTCACACCTGCCCCTGAAGAATGCAAAAGGCTTCCCCCCAAAATCATACAGAGCTCCTAATGCTATAAACTGCTACTAAGGCAACACTCATAAAAAATCTCAGGATCATTTGGAAGTTAAAAAACAAATAAACTACAAAGATACAGGGAGTTTCACTGCTCTAGATGATGGACTTTTAAATCCCACATACAGTTTATTCCTGTGTTTAATTATGATCTAAACTAAACTAAGTACAAATTTAACAGAAAAGCACATTTAGAACTTAGTTACAATGAATCTAACAGTTTAAATTTCAATTTGTGACCATGTGAGAAGTGCAGTGTCCTTATGTAACATGTAGGAGCACAGGCTATAGAATTACAACATGGACTTAACAAGCTCCAAATCAAATTTGATTAATATTTTCCAAAATAACTAAATATATCTGTGTTCTAGACATTGTAATAAACACACAAAAAAAATTTACTTACTTGAATCTTGACAAATCCATTCATGTAAAAAAAGGAAATGAGCTTGACGCGAAAACTGCAGGTAGAGTAACTTCATGGCCAGATGACTGGACCTATAAACACTTATTCTATCCAATAGCATTGTGAGGACAAACAATAGAACCCATTAACTATGTAAATGTGGTCTTGGGAGAAAAACATTTGCAAGCCTTTTTTAAAAAATGTTGAAAGTGATGTTGTAATTCTGCAGCAGTGGGCTTTACAGGGTTAAACGTCCAGCATTTCTGAGGGAGTTTGCACTGTGCAAACTTACTAGCAGCTAAATTAAAGCAGAATGAAGATGATAGATAGATAGATAGATAGATAGATAGATAGATAGATAGATAGATAGATAGATAGATAGATAGATAGATAGATAGATAGATAGATAGATAGATAGATAGATAGATAGATAGATAGAGACAAAATGTGCAACAAAATTACAGCCTCCTTGAGAAATTCATTATTCTCAGCTCTTGTTTATCCCACATAATCAGTAAGCGCTGCGGTATCAGCATTTCCTCAAGCTAGCTCCTAAAACCACTACATAATCATTATTTGATCAATTAGATCTAAAGCCTCTTTATTTGGATCATGAGTTGTTAAGCCTTCAGGTGAACCTCAGGCCCTGCAATGCCGATTTCAGCACAAGTGTGCTCTGCAGAGTACTCTTGTATGAAAGTGTTGTGGACATGTGTTGTGTTCTCTGTGTCCCATTACCCTATGCTAAATTCTAGATACATGCAGCTAGTGCATGGCTTCTCTCCTGAGCGGGAAGGGTAAATATAAAGACACCTAAATTATGCAAGATGCGCATGAAAATGTCAGGGCTAAATTCAGTATTTCTGCATTGTCTCCCCGGCATTTCAATGTTTTATGCATTTTATAATTAGGCAGAGGCTCCAGAGGGAATGGAGAGCTATAAGACCGAGCATTGATAGAGCTGTCTGGGGTGTCACTACTCAGACCCTGGGTTTATTTGAAAGGCAAATTTCAAAAGTGATGTCTGTCAAGGTATTTTAGAATGAAAGGTTGACAATACTGGTGTCCATCTGCTGTTGCTCCTTAATGCGGTAAACAGCGTGTATTTGGTGCAATACGGCTAGATGAAAGTTGTCCAGTTTCAACTGTTGAAATGGTAGCATGTAATGGTACTATAGTAACTTCATAATGTCAGGCAAGAAGAGTGAGAGAGTGAGTTTTAGTAAACTGACTTTATTGAATGGACCAAACAGAGACTTGACATGCAAAGGCTGTAATAGGCTACAATATTTGTGCAAAAAGAGCTACGATCAAAACTGGGCAAAGCATCCTGTGAATAAAGGCGATATTTTGACCATATTTTTGTAGTTGTTAGTCTAAATTTGACAAATAGCATGGCATTTACCTCTCTCAGGGAGCAGTAGAAATGCAAGCCTTGATGAATGCATTCTGTGTGCAAATGCTGTTTATCATGTATTGCGTGCACTGTTAATTTAATCTATTATATTTTGTCTCTTGCCTACCTGGGTTGGCATTTGCCATTTTTAACTCCTTTCGTTTACAGTTAAATGTAGGCATCATAGTGACAAATTAGATTTAACTCTTTTGCTCTCTTCTAATACACTGTACATTCAAAGGATTGTCAATTTAATATAATTATAAAAATAATACAATAAAAATGAATTTCAGTAATAAGGGATTATCTGACCATTTGAGCAATTTGATTGATTAATCGAATGACTCATACCATTAGAATTTAGATTTTTTTTTAATTGATTGACTGGGCTAATATTTAGTTGTTTTAATATTAATATTAATACTAAATATAAACTCAAAAAGAAATTCCATCAAATTAAATTGAATAATCGTTACATATTATTAATATTATGAATTAAGAATTTTAAATGAGTTAAATGAGAATTTTAAAAACAAAACAAAAAATAGAGCTTAATAAAACATTTTGTATAAACCTTAATGGAACAAGGGAATGTACCATTTAGTCTATGTAATTCGTATTCATAAATTTAAAAACAAAAACTAAATGAAAATGTTTAAAATTATGAATACGATCACATAAACTAAATGGTCCATTCCCCTGTTTCATTAAAGGAACACTCCACTTTTTTTGAAAATAGGCTCATTTTCCAACTCCCCTAGAGTTAAACAGTTGAGTTTTACCGTTTTCGAATCCATTCAGCCGATCTCCGGTTCTGGCGGTACCACTTTTAGCATAGCTTAGCATAGTTCATTGAATCTGATTAGACCGTTAAATATCAAAACTCTCTGGTCATTTTTAAGCGCGATGCTAACGGTCTAATCAGATTCAATGAACTATGCTAAGCTATGCTAAAAGTGGTACCGCCAGAACCGGAGATTGGCTGAATGGATTCGAAAATGGTAAAACTCAACTGTTAAACTCTAGGGGAGTTGGAAAATGAGCCTATTTTCAAAAAACGTGGAGTGTTCCTTTAAGATTTATACAAAATATTTTATTAAGCTCTAGTTTTTACTCATCTAAAACATTCTCTTAATTCATAATATAAAATGAAATTGTATATTGTTATATTATAAATTATATTATAATTTATAATATTGAAATTCATTTAAAAAAAAGGGCTTAATTTTTTTGTGTATAACAATCAATCAATCAACAAATCAACCAATCAATCAATAAACAAACAAACAAACAGACTGTCTGTTACATGCATTTTCCCTTACAGAAACGGCACCAGAGTTGGTCACTTTATTACAGAAGTAAGAAGAAGAAAATAAAACCAGAAAAAAAGGCAATGGGATTAATAGCAAGAAAAAAAAAAAAAAAAAAAAAAAAAAAAGATGAAAGATGAAAGATATAAAACAAACGAAAAGGAAATGCAATGGCACAGAATTTGATATATCAAGATGAGGCGATGAGAGGATTGCAGAGTTATAAAACACAGGAGATGAGAGGAGAAAAAAGGTGAAGAGTAGAAGAAATATATTTTGCTGAAGGAATAGGGATAATTACATTTCGTATATTAAAACTACACGACTGAGTGAGGAAATAAGAAGTTCTTGTAGGAAGCGATAGGGTGGGAAAACATGGGGAAATCATCTCTGGGTGGCCTGATGGCCGTTCCTAGTTTAATGAATTGTGCTGAAGTAGGCTATGCTGGGTAAATGGAACTTATTACAGAACTATGAGGTTGTAGATACCGTGTATATGGTTATTGCCTGTATCGAGACCTGTTTTATGTTTCATAATATCTGTTCGTCTCTAATTGTCTTACCAATAGGCCCTTGCTGCAGTTAGGAATGTGTGCAAAGTAGTTCATACATCATTAGGAATCCAAACCCATTTTGTCCTTCAGAAAATTCATTTTCATCATGGATTTGAAGGAGGATTATAAAGGAATGTCAGGGAATGAAACTAAACCCTGTATGGAACTAATCGTTTGATATTATACTGTATGCATTGGTGCATGAAGGCATTGCCTCTCTCAAAACCGATGTCTACCTGCGCTTTACATAATCTATGCGAACTCATTAATATAAGCTTCCCTTGTGGCCCTTGGTCAAACGTCAAACATTATTTTCAGATTTTCATTTTTCCCAATGCTAATGTAAAGAATTGAGTGTTTAATATCAGAAACCAAATGGGTATCAACTCTACAACAGGAAACTAAAGGAAGCATTACACACACACACACACACACACACACACACACATATATTATATATATATATATATATATATAAAATATATACTGTGCAAAGACAATGGTTTAAAATTTAATATTTTTGGGTACATTGTATTGCATATGTACAGTCACACAAAGATTATCACAGAATAAACCCTAGAAGGTTGATCAGAAGACTGACACAAAGCAGAGGACATAAAATACTGATTTATGAAGAAAAAATATTAAAAAGATTACTGGAGTACAATTTACAAGAAAATACTATCTCAGCCTTTGTAATTCAGTATTTCACATTTCATTTAATGTCACTTGCCGATTTCTTTTATTTACTAGCAATTTCTCAGTAAAAAAATTGTTTCTACACAATGTTACTAGGCCAGTTGTTTTGTATGTTGTACAAGACAAATTAACACAATAATATTACACTAATATACAGAAATACTGAATATCTGACGGCTGAATGCTGTGATTGACCAATCAGAATCGAGTATACCAGACAACTGTCTTCACTATACTTCACTCTGGTCTTATTTGAAAAGCATACTTGCTTTAGGATCCTAAATGAAACACACAAGAACATTGTTATGTATATATGCTGATCATCAAAGTGTTACTTTGGTCTTCTCTTCCTGTCTGTTCAGGTCAAAGGGATTGGCAGAAGAATGCTGGCGCCAGGTGCCCAGGGGCAGGATGGCGTTGTGTTGGCAGAGAGCTGCAGTTGTTAGATGGTTCCTCTTGATGCTCCTGTGGCACTGGGCACCTCTGGGCCCACTGAGCTGGTTTCTGGCTCTGGCTGAGCGTCTGGACCAGAAGACCTCACCATTCTCTTCCATCTCCGGCCGGAGCAGCGGCCAGCTGGACTGGCTCCTGTCTGATAAAGGGCCCTTCCATCGCTGTCCAGAATACACCGAGTTCAAAGAACGCTTCCAGCAAGGCTTCTCCACACGCTATAAAATCTACAGGTTTGTGCTGTGTTGATTATATTATTCGCTAAAAAAATACTGCGTATTCAAAATTGACTTATGAGCAAAATAGGGTCCCATGGCAAAAAGCCATTTTCCATTTTTCTCAGCTCCACTATTGGTGTAGTTACTGTATTTTTTTTTTTTTTTTTAATTGAATTAAATCAAACTTACTCCGAATCCTGACAATTTCTTTCCTTGACACAGTTTTCTAAGTGTTATTCTTTCATCTCTGCATGTGGGGAGAGAAAAATAATATGTACAGTAGTGAAATCACTCATAGTAATTTTAAAAAAAGCTGATTTTCAGCAGCACATGAAGGTTGATTATGGTAAAGCATGTTAAATGCAGTTGACTGCACTCTTTGTGGTAGGTGAAAACTTTATAAAACTAGGAAAACTTGTGAATGAAAAGTGTTTGAATTCTACAGCAACCAGTGGAGTTTTCTGCACAATAGTGCGGGTATCGATTTCATGCAGACAAACCGACCTTTCGCCGCTTGTGACGGATCAAATAAAGCACAATGAGAAGTCCTGACAACATCATAGCAGGAGAAAATGGAAAAAAAAAGATACTGACGTCTCAGTTGTGATGAGGCTTCGATCTGATGCAGCCCATGATATCATTGATGAGTCGACAGGTGCAGTCACATGATAGAAAAGGGCCATAGCACATGCAGTGAAGACCTCATCTTTTCTGACGCTGTCTTGCAGTTACTAAAACAACCAACACAACAGAAGGACACAGTTGATAGTGTCCAAGAATCCTGAAAAAAAAAAAAGGTATTATTGTTTCCACAAATGCATTAACCAGCAATTTTAACCAGGACATGGACTGTGTCCGTGCGTGGCCTATCAATGACATCATACCCGCGTTACCCTCGGTTTCCGTTATTATTTTGTAGAAACCATGGAAACACCAAAGTGACAGTATCATGTTTTACCATGCCTAATATCGATCTAGCTTACTGCAGTGCACAACAAGTATTTTGTAGCCGCCGAGCGAACGCAGATAGCACTATAACAACTTTCAACACACAAATGTATCTAATATGATAAACAGCGCTGCTTTACCCCACATATGCTTGACCAGATGAAGCGGAAGCGACGACTGCAGCATAATAAAAGCTCCACTGCTCTTGAGTGTTGCACTCGTCTCTCATTAGCAATCGCACCAGCGGCCTTGTTTCTGCTCGCACAGCACTCAGCCCTACTCTGATTCATACTACAGTAACATTAATAATCTCATCCAAGAACATGATTTCTGCCCGAGTCCCGTCCCGATTCTTTTCCACTCGCTGTGAGGTGAAGACTACACCTCTCAAGATTCCGCGCTCAATCTCGGCATCATCAAGCTATGCCTTTATTTTGAATAAGCGACCTCTAGCGGTGAAAATTTACATAGTGTGCGTTTAGCAAAAATACCATTAAGGAAGTTTGTTCTAGTAGACTAATGTACACACACGTACACACTCCTGCGTCAAACAGTAAGTGGATTTGAGCTGTGGTCAGTGGGGTAGATTGGAACAAATGCACACCATGTATTCGACATCAACTTATAAAGGCTGCGATATTTTTGCAGAAGTTTGAATTGGTGTAAACAAATTGTAGTAAACAAACTTTGTATAAAAGTTTAAAGGTGCCCTAGATTCAAAAATTGAATTTACCTCGGCATAGTTGAATAACAAGAGTTCAGTACATGGAAAAGACATACAGTGAGTCTCAAACTCCATTGTTTCCTCCTTCTTATATAAATCTCATTTGTTCAAAAGACCTCTGAAGAACAGGCGAATCTCAACATAACACTGACTGTTACGTAACAGTCGGGGTGTACGCCCCCAATATTTGCATATTAGACAAGGGCAGCCAGTAACATCTGAATCTGCACAGATGAATCATCAGACTAGGTAAGCAAGCAAGGACAATAGCGAAAAATGGCACATGGAGCAATAATAACTGACATGATCCATGATTACATGATATTTTTAGTGATATTTGTAAATTGTCTTTCTAAATGTTTCGTTAGCATGTTGCTAATGTACTGTTAAATGTGGTTAAAGTTATCATCGTTTATTACTGTATCCACGGACACAAGTAGGGCTGCAGCTATCGATTCTTTTTGTAATCGATTAATCTAGCACTTAATCAATCGATTAATCGATTAATCAGATATTTTTTTTAAACAACCAAAACAAATAATGCATAGTGAAAATGATGTGGCTGTAAAATGACCAAGCATTTGGCTTTTATTTCTAAAAAAAACAGAGGTACTGGTTCCAACTCCAACATTTGGCTCCAAAACTAAGCCTTTTTTTTCCAATTTTTTACCACATTTTTTACATTTAGTGTTTATAAGTGCCAGTGCCAACAATTATATAACAATACAGTTAAGTCAACTTACTGTAAAACATGTATAACATGTAAAACTATGAATACAAACTTAAATAGTAAAGGCCATTTGGCCTTAGTTTTGTTGTCTTAATACAACATTACAAAAAAAGGATTGCACCTTCTGCAAATTACCCACCTGAGAACAAAAACACATGCCGTGTGTGAGTGTGTGAGTGACGCCCCAGTCAGACCAGTTGCTTCATTGCAGTTTGGTACGGCAGAAATAGCCTACATACAATCATTTTCAATACAACGGTGCATTTGGCTTGCATCACTTGCATTGCGGTGATTGCGCCAACTAAATTCAAAATGTCACACACTATGGTGTGCTTCCTGAACACTGAACAACGGTCCGTGTGAATCAGATCCCTGCGTGTAAAGGATCATAGGAATTTAACGAGGCTTCGAGGCAGAGTTTTTGCCTCAAGGAATTTTTGTAATTGAGTTAATCGAGTAACTCGATGAATCGTTTCAGCCCTGGACACAAGAGCCCTCGTTATTTTCATTTTTTAAACACATGCAGTCTGTATAATGCATAAACACAACTTCATTCTTTATAAATCTCTCAAACAGTGTAGCATTAGCCCGCTAGCCATGGAGCACAATCAAACTCAAGCAGAATAAAATGTAAACATCCAATTAAATACTGTACTTGCGCGATTAGACATGTTGCATGATGAACACTTCGTAAAGATCCATTTTGAGCTTTATATTAGCTGTGTGAACTTTGTTTATAGCTGTTTAAGGCAAGCACGAGCTCCGTGGGTGGAGAGCACGAGATTTAAAGGGGCCACTGTGGCGACCAGGGCGGGCGAGAGCCGTGAGGGAACGGCAAGAGGCCGGTGGCGCAAGTGTTAATGAGCTTCACCTGGGAGGCGCACCGGCCTTGAGTCCCTCACGGAGGAGCTCCGGGAGCATAAAAGGAGGAGCGACTACCGTGAAGGACGAGAAAGGACCAGGCCTGGACTTTATTTTATGTTTTATTATGTTTGTGTGGCCGGCAGACGTCCGCGAGGGTCTGCCGGCATTACTTTCGTTTTGTTCTTTGTTTATTTTACATTAAAGTTTGTTTGAACGTTCGCCGGTTCCCGCCTCCTTCCCACATCTATGAACCTCGTTACAGCCGCGCTGCATAAATCGGCGCGTTTATAATGATGCCCCAAAATAGGCAGTTAAAAAAATTTGTAAAAAAAAACTATGAGGTATTTTGAGATGAAACTTCAGACACCTTCAGGGGAAACCTAAGACTTATATTACATCTTTTGAAAACATGTTGTTGGGCATCTTTAAGCACCCTATAGCTCAAATTCAGTGAGTTACAGATAATGTACAACAATACTGGGTCACCCCTATTCAAATAGAAAATGGTTATTTAAAATTCTAATAATATTTCACAGTATTACTGTTTTTACTCAAATACAGATTTGCTGAGCAGAAGAGACTTCTTTCAAAAACTTTTTTTTTTAATCTTACCGTCCCCAAACTGTTGAAAATTATTGCAGTTGATAAATTATTTGTCTTTATTAATACATTTATTTTCATTTATTATTATTATTAATTATAATTTTGACATGATTACACCATTTTTCATAGATTGAAAACCCTTGTACTGATTTGGTCTTATTTGATGTTTCCTAAGAAGCAAACCTGTGACCTTGCCATTGGTAGCGTCATGCGCATCATTATTTTGAAAAGTGCAACACATCAGTTGCAACACCATTGTGATTACATGAGCACAGCATGCCGCTAACATCATTCATTCAGTCCAGTGCATTTTAAATATCGATTGCTACACATTCATTCCAGTGTATGTCAAAGACACATGCACAGTGGCAAGGAAAGGTGTGTTTGGTGCATTACTGTGGCTGACCTGAGCTCTGCCAGGGGAGTTTGGCCTTTCTGCCTGCTTCCTCTGCCCCCCATTGGCACGTAGCCGACTCTGTCCAACTCTCTCCGCTCGCTGAATTCAGAACCCAGCATGCCTACAGCAGCTGGGCAGTGAAAGGCCCACGGAACTGTGATGGACTCAGTGAGGGGGAGACGAGCCTCTGCCAGCGCTGTTTGAAAGGCTGTCCTGCAAGCCAAAGAGTCTGTGTGGGTGTCTGGGTGTAGGCGAGTCTTCTGTATGTGCCTCACAGTTCAGATGCATTGTGTAAACAGCATCACTGAACTCAGACTGAAAAGATGGGACTTCAGCTGGTCAATGCATTGGCCCTTTGATATGATAACAGATCAGAATTTCCAGGAAGAGAAACTGGGTTGCACATCACAAGAGGAGAACACCAGCAGGCACTGTACCTTTTACCGCTTCCTTGGGCACAGCTCCCCTCTGGGGGTTAACAATGCACCAAAGGATCCCCGGCAGAGTGAATTCTATGGTCTTTAGTCATACTGCCAGCTCCGATGGGGATTTTTTTCTGTTGTGAATGGAAAGAGATGTGCGCTTGCATTAGTTTTCTTTGTTCCGAGGCTTTAGCGGCAGTTGACATTTATATTCAGGAGTTATTGAATATGGAAACCTCTGTGAGCTCAATGAAAATGAAGGCATAATTTACAATTTTTTTTTAGAAGTCATCTGCATCAGAGATAAAATGTACCATTTATTAGTGTTGTCAAAAGTACCAACCGCAATACCAAGTTGGTACTGAAATTTTAAAAATGTAACACTTTGAGCACTGTTGAGCGGATTCGTAAACATCTCTGATTGGCCATTGTGTTCACATGCTCATCAGATATGTCTGTGATTGGCTACAATAATCAACGCTTCAAAAATATGTTGTAAATAGACATCAATGACGCTCTTCACCGAGTGCTTACACAGATACACTACCGCTTTCAAAACGCTTTCAAACATTCCCGTGCGTTGATCATTGTAGTCAATCACAGACATATCAGATGAGCGCGAAAACACGAAGGCCAATCAGAGATGGTTACGAATCCGCTCAAAGTAAAATTTCAGTACCGACTTAGTATCGCGGTCGGTATTTTTGACAACACTACTGTTTATTATGTAGTTTGCTGAATTCAAATATGACAATTAAAACAACTGATTGGCTACTGATATTTCGGCTACTTGGCGCTTCCTGGCTCATCTCTTGTATTCATTAAATGGACCATCTTTTGTCACTGTCCAGCAATAGTTTGCAAGCATTGATGGGCTCTATTTGAAGTTAATTACACTGTTTACACAAGTACGAGGCATCTCTGCTCACTTTGGCTAAACAGAAATGTGTCCCTTTGCAAAATCAAACACTGACAAATACTGTAAGAGAGCACAATACTGTATGACGGGTGCAAAACTCAGTTCCTGGAGGACCACAGCCGTGCCGAGTTTAGCTTCAACCCTAATTAAACACACCTGATCCAGCTCATCAAGTCCTTCAGGCAAAACCACTTGAAGGCAAGCCTGCAAGGTTAGCAAAAAAAAAAAAAAAAAAAAACGTAATGCCTGCTAACACTGTGGTACGCAGGGAAGGAGAGCAGAGGCTGTTTCCGGCTAATCTTCCACATGTTTGCTCTTAAAAATTAATTTTGGATTGATCTATATTTAGTTTACACCCAAAATAATGCTTTTTTTTTTAATAAGAGAAGTCACAGATAATTGCGTGACAGGTATGATTCAGTTTACAGCACTTTTCATTAATTTCTATGGAATCTGCAAACAGTGATTGACTGTTGTACAACTCGAACGAAATTCAATGACGTCAAGTCCTTACTGTCATTGGTTATCAAGGTAAATGTGAACTTATCCTCTGCCATTCCCAAGTCAAGGGTCGTATATACCTGACCCAGCATATACTGAAAACTGGAGCTAATCAACAATTTTAAGCATTATTCTCATTCTCTCTGACTAGGAATTAGTAAAGTTTGACTACATTTATTTCAGAAGCATTTGGGCTGTAGACCAGTGAAATCAAAATATCTGCTTTAAAAGAGGTAACCTGCATTGAATTTTCTTAATGTCTCATCCCAAAAAAGATTGTGATATCTTGTGTTATGCATCACAATAACAGATCTTATGTTGCACTGGCTGATATGGTAGATGTTTTGAATTTACCACCACAGAAATGTAAAGGTTTTCAGTTACAGATGTCATTGTAGAATGCTTTACTACTCATTTTCATTAATATGATTAATTTATGGTAATATTTGACAGTTATGTTCAATTCATTAACATTATTTCATGCATTATGTATCATGAAGAAACAATGAACAATACAGCATTTATTAATCTAGGATGAAGTTGATTTCTACATATATTAACGCTTTTTTGTATAAATTTAATAAGTTGTATAATTTAAGACGAGCTAATGAGCAATATTATATTTATAAATAAACATTAATCCAGATTAATAAATGATTTTAAGTTCATCATACCCAATGCACTAATGAATGTTAACAAATTGAACCTGTCATTCAATGTTACATAATTTATTCCACAAGCAAAACTGTGCAATATGGGGATTAATGAGATAAAGCAAGTAATATTGTAATTATGTGACATTATATTTTAAATAATTTATTTTAATTTCTAATTATCTTATATTTTTATTTTTTCAGCACTATTCATTTGTGTAAAACATGATGAGTGCACTTTTAAAAGATTTGGATCAAGGAATACTAATACAAGTGACATATTTATGATTATAGAAGAACCATGACGCACTACTCATCCCATGTGGATCCTTGGGATGATGTATTAGCTCCCATTCGTGCTATTATCTGTAGACTATCACACCATTGGTGCTGCACAAGGTGACGGCAGTGACGACCAGCAGGGAGCCACTCCATTGGGATTTAGTAACCTGGTAGCAGCTGGTTTCCAAAGGCAACGAGTATCTGCAAACGAAATCAAACATGTGTAAGCCAAAAGCAATTGAGATGAAATTTGATGTAGGAAATACAAGAGATGAATCATGCAGGTGACTCTGGTCCACAAAGTAGAATTAATAAGCCAAATGGATGGCAACCTGAGAGATGCTTGCATGGAATTATAATGGGGAAAAGGCTATACAGGCACTTGAAAAGAATCGCTTTTGTGTTCCGTTGACTTGATGCAATTTACCACTTCAATCACTCACCAAAGAATATTTCAGAAGCATTTGATAAACATTGTCTGAGCTTCCTCAGATTGAGTCAAATTTCACTCTCTATATTGATGTCTGCCAGTGCAAAGTTTTTGCTGAGCAGTTTCATTTTGTTTTTGCATTGTGTAGTTCTGGTTTTTGCTGAAAGCATGATTTTGTCATTTCTTATTTGCTTAACTTTGGCGACTAATCCTTCTTTAAAAATCTATAGTTAAAGCTGCTTTCACAATACAATAAAGCCCCTGGTGGGAGGGGTTCCTAAGCTTATTTTCTAGATGATGCCCTCAAAAAAAAAAGCAGCATGTGCCAATGTTTTAGTTCACTAAACAGAAGCCTTTGAAGTTTTGCACTAAACAGAGGGTTTAAAGAGAAAAATAAAAGGAGAGCAAAGACAGAATGGAACGTTTAGACAGATTGTGACATTTTAAGCTTTTGGCTGAATAGGTGAACAAACTGTTTAGAGTGATTCAAATGCCATCTGTTGAAAACGGGGCATCTTTTCATTTTAGGTTTTTCAGAACACAAATAATTGGGACAAGCTTTGGACATACTTGTGTACAGCCTGTTTCTGATTTGTTTTACTTCAGTGATTTACCACTAAGTGTAAATGCACATTGGACGTACTGTGCTTTAATGCTATTCAAAAATAGACAGTTTATTATAGTCTATGAGCTATAATTATAATTATCTTCAAATTGGTTCCACATTTTGCAGAACACTGAAAAAGTGAAAATGTGCTGTTGTTAGCTTAAGGAGCTATTTCTACCTGACCTAACCTAACCCTTAAAATTGCTTTCGCTTGTATAATCTAGTGTAGTTAGGTTGACTTAGTCATATTAAATAATATTTTTATTTGAATAAAACTGGTTAATTTAGACGTTACCACGTGTAGCATATTTCAGGTTACCTGAAATTTTTTTTTAGCAGTGTAGGGGGAAAAACAAAGACTGTAAATCTGCAAAGCAATTAGGGAGGATGTGCACAAGAATGAAACACTGGACATTTTTGTAAAGGATTCAGTAAATGTCTCAGTGTCTGCAGGAGAGAAGGGAGGCAATATATCATACTTACAGTACTTTAGTTGACAAGAAGTTCCTATTTTATTTTAGACAAAAGTCCAGATGCACTGGGAACAAATATTTCTCAGAAGCTCTGAGAGCCTGATAGTCTGTCACTCCACTCTTAATTCATGTCAGTTCTGATCTGATTTCATGCTGAGGTAAAGTGTGGAGGTCATTAGAGTGAACACGATGTCCATGGAATGGAATGTCCAGCCACTACAGATAAAATACACTCTTCTTAAAAGGATACATTCTTAAAGATTCTTGGAAGAACCCGAAATGATTCTTCTGTGGCTTTGCTGCAAAAAAACACACTTTTGAAAACCTTTAAAAATTCACGTAGAAATTCACATAGAAATACAGTCTGTCACAGTTTACTCGCCCATATTGTTCTAAATAGTATGACTTTCATTCTTTCATAGAGCAAAAAAGACAGATCTTTAGCTGAATATCTTGGCAACTCTTTTCATTTAATGAAAATGAATGAAGACTGGAATCTCAGATATTTCAAAGACACCATAAAATTATCATAAAAATGTGTGGCTCTATATTCCAAGTCTACTGCAATCATTAGATAGCTTTGTGTAAGAAACAGCCGGAAAGTTATGTGAATATTCACTGAATATCTTGTCATTCACTCTACCACTCAGTGACATGTTCAAGAAAAAATCTGATTCATGAACGAATCAGTTCTTTGAAATCTTATTCATTTAATCTCATTTGTACATCTTCATACAATCTACTTACACCACTGATGTTTAGGTTTAACAGTGGGATTACAGCACCAATGGTGTGAAGTTTACACGTGACTCAAGTCGTAGGAATTCAGTCGAATCTGCCACCAATTAAATTTGTTACGTTTTCTTATGAGATCAGGTTAGGACTACAATTCCATTTCCTACTGCCTCCCTTAAACTGCCATTTCCAAACCTTTACAACTGTCATCACACAGCTGGAGTTACAGGAATTTGTATTTTCTATTAAAATGTATTATTAGAGGACCTAAAGGCATCAAACTAGAAAAATCTAATTAGAGTATTTAGCACTGTGACTCCTGGTGAGTAATCAAGATTCAAGCGAATTCAGGGTGTCTACATATATAGATAAGTTAAATTTAAGACCAAACCTGCAATGGAGATACATATTAATATATGTATATATATTAAAGCTGCACGATTCTGGATTAATTTAGAATCACAATTTTTTTTTTTTTTTTTTTTTTTTGGTTTCAAACAGAGATCACGATTTTCCCATGATTCTGAACAGACTACTAAACAAAACAACATTTACTAAAGGTTCTAACAAATGTTAATTGCTTAATGAATCTGAATGAATTATTATTATTATTTTTAAATGCTTTAAATGAATGATTCAATGATTCACTTATAAGTACTTCACTGTTTCCATTACTGGATTTTTTTTTTTTTTTTTTAACAAATCTCTTGAATGAATGATTCAATGCCAAATACATTTTTAAAGTCACTTGTCGTCACCTAGTCGTGTGTAACGATGCAATTGATACAACTGTTATTTGAAGCGCCATGTTATTTTCAAAAGGTGATTCACTCTTTTGATCGCTAACGTAGACATTAGTGTTTATATCCAAACTATGCACTTTTATTCCAGTTCTTCTGTGATAATATGAATATTTGTAATACAGAAATAACAATACTGTGTGGTTGAAAAGACTTGAATCAGGGTTTCCGCGGGGTCTTAAAAAGTCTTAAAAAGTCTAAAATTCTGAACTTTAAATTTAAGGCCTTAAAAAGTCTTAAAAACGGCCAGATTTTCATCCGAGGTCTTAATTTTCATTTAGTCAGGTCTTAAATTTTTTTACCCATTTCCAGAAACGCTACCTGCTGAAAGTTATTACAAAGTAGCAAAAAAGTAGCGAGTCGTAGTCCTTTCTGGGGTATATTGGTGTTGGTATACGCGGTGATAAAACTACAAATCCCGTGATAAATGCAATAACGTTACCTGCCCGCGAAATACGTCTGCGTCTCCTCAGAGTTTGTTAAAGTTCGGCTACGTGTGGAAAATGGGAAAGTGTAACGTTACTTTCAACGAGACATGGCTAGATCACAGCGATTTCTGCTGTTGGTTACAAGCGGTACCCAGCTCCAGGTACGAGGCTCACTGCAAACTTTGAAAAAGAAAAAAAAAAAAAATCAGTTAGAGAGTCTGGGTGTGATGCGGTGTAAAGGCGCTGGAGTCACACGCCAGAGCGGAGAAACACAAGCTAGCCGTAAAATCCCTTCAGCCGGCTCGGCCAATTAGCCTCACCACTGCCGTCCTCCTCCTCAATGCCTTTGTATACTACACACGGTGACTAAACAAACACCACTCATTTAATAGCAACAGTGAGATTAGCGATCTCTTCCAAGTGATGTTCCCTGATTCAGTAATCGCGAAGCCGTTCTCTTGCGGGCCCAAAAAGATCGCTTATGGCAAGATTTGGATTGGGGGAGTTTATAAAGAGGGAATTGATTCGTACTCTTACCGGGCCGTATGTCTTAACGTTCAATGAAAGCCAAAATCAGACCAACAGGACCATTGTTCTGGAACAATGAAATAGTTTAGTCGAGGTACCTGGGCTCACAGTTCATGGGACAGTGCGGGACACACACACACACACACACACACACACACACACACACACACACACACACACACACACACACACACACATCTAAAATGGATTATCTGGTGTAGGTGTGTGTGCTAAATTGGTTGTTACATGGGTTGGAGTAGCCTATTCAATCTTTATTAGGCTATTAATATGCTGTTTTGTAAAGTAAATAAATAATGAGATGAAATCTATTCTATTTGAGGGCAAGTTTGTTTTAGCCTATTTTCATTTTGGGCCTAAGGTTTTGGGCATTTGGCACATTGATGTGTGTAGAAGGTTACTAATGTGATTGCTTTATCTGTAAATTAAATTAATGCTTTTTCAATGACTGAATTCATTGAAATAAAATGATTTTTTCAGAATTTCTTTGATTTGAATATTTTTTGGTAATGCATCGTGTAGGTCTTAAATTTCAGTCTTTATGGTCTTAAAATGTCTTAAAAAGGTCTTAAATTTGACTTACTGAAACCTGCATAAACCCGAATCTTCCGGTGTGATTTTGTCAAAAGTTTAATAGACACTTGAATCGTTGTCATTTAGGAATGAGATCATGTGAACTCATCGTTCTCAAGCAATTTTTCATGAAACCTTCATTTACCCATTTTAAACCAGCTTGGAGGCTGGTCAGCTAGTTGTATTAAAAAAAAAAAAAAAAAAAACTACAAACAGCACACTAATGGCTACTTGACAAGTAATATATATATATGGTTTTAGAAAATGGTTTAAGGTTCTCTTGGAGGAAATGTTTAACTGTCTCAAATTAGCGAAGAAGTGTTGTGAGGGAATTATTATTGTGCTGAGCACAAACACGGCTGCAGAATGCACCGCCAGCACAGGTTCACAGGGGAAAAGAAAGAGACTCTAATTGCTATTCAGACTTGCCCTCCTTCATTCACCGAACTCTGCATAGCACTAGCCACCATCTACAAGGAATTATAAAGTAGAAACAATGACTTTGCTATTCAGTCCATCGTCGAGCAGAGGACAGAGCATTCATTATATGCACCCGATAAAGGCATGTGTCTGTTTTAATGAGTGAAAAGTTTGAGAGCTGAAGACCTATTTTCATAAAGTGCACCTGCCATCCTCTGCTTGATTGGCAGGCTCATATAAACGGGCCAGAAGACCCAGTTTTAATCCACCAGAGCGAGGTGTTGCAGATCAGCAGTTCTCTCTTTCTGGCATATGTGTGTGTGCTGTACAGTTGGAGCATGAAAGTTAAAGTCGACATTAAATAGAAATATGATTTTTTTTTCCTCCCTATTGTGATGTATCCAGGTGAACATCCCTATTGTGACATATATCCGAATGGGACTTTGTCAATTGGATGGTTGTGTTTTGCTACTGCTGTGATCTCATGCGATTGACAGGTTGTCCCGCCCACACACATGTAAACATGTCATCAGAGAAGAGATGTCTTTTAAGAGGGAGGGGAGGTTATTTTGATTAAAGATTATGAGGGCACATGAATTTAAAAAAAAAAATGTGCGTGGATAAATCATTTATAATAAATAGTGCAATATTCCATAAAAATAATATCAGGAATTGTCCATTTTGATCTCATGGTGATGGTGACTTTAAAGTGTAACGATCGAAGGCTGATAAGAGCTGTCCATGTAAACCTCACTCCCCTTATCACAAGAGGTGCTCTAGCGACTAATGCTAGAAACTGCGGTCTTTAGCCTCCTTGTTAGAGGGCGAACAAGGGTTTGAGTACAGCTTAGAGCGGGTGTTTTGAACGGGAGGGGTTACAAAAGCTTAAGGCAGAAACCAGCTGAAAAGACTAAAGTTACCGCTAATAATTGTCTGACAGATACAGTAGAAACAATGAATGCAATAAGTAAAATTACAGCAACCCTCTAAAATGATACCCAGGTGCGGTGGCCACCTAGTAAGGGAGTATTAAAAAGTTGAGTGTTTTGGGTGATAGTGTCCCACTCCCCAGCAGAGTTCCAGGTGCTATCAGCTGGTGCTAAAGGCCTTTAATTAAGACAATCTATCATCATTAGCTTATGGTCGGACAGCCACTGCTTTTGTTAATTAACTCTTAGAGATTTTCACGAACCGTATTAAGCCCAAAAGACGATTCCTTTGGGTAGCATCCTCACAAAAGTGCAAGCTTTGTTCTATGTTCATAACCCTAGAAAAACAGTGACTGGGATTGTTATTGGTTTCATAAAATGCACATACGGTAGATACAGAGAGTGTTTTGAAAGATGTATGTGCAGGAATGATGCCAGAGTAACAAAAGCTGTCAGTTGCATCATGTAAGCTTCTATTGTGTTTATGGACCTGAATCATGTTTGCCCGGCATTACAATAAGGTGCATCAATATTCAGCACCATGCAATATTTATGCATGCTTTATTTTCTGTCGAAATCAGCATTTTCTCTGGCTCTCGCACCTTGCACACATGCATAGACATTCCTTTCCTAGCAATGGCTGATGAAAATAATGGGTTCTAAAATTCACTACTTGCATTAAAGTGCTTAACTATGTTTGTTTTTTCTTGCAGGGAGTTTAGTCACTGGAAAGTCAACAGCTTGGTGACAGAGAAGAGAGACTTCTTTAAAGCCCCGCTGCCTTTGGCGCCCGAGTTTTTACGCAACCTCAGGCTTCTGGGGAGAAGGCCGAGCCTTCAGCAGATTCATGAAAATCTGATCAAGAAATATGGCACTCATTTCTTGGTATCAGCCACATTGGGAGGTAAGCCAATATTGCACATGAGATCTATGCTAAAGGTGAATTTTAAAAATCCTTTTCAAGTTATTTTAACAAGGGATTTTGGTAACATATTCTATACAACTTATATATGGGTAGTTTTAGTCAAGATTACAGTTTATAAATAAGTTTATCATAGATCCAGTCATCATTTCTTTTAAGTCTTTTACCTTTTTAATCATCTTTTTGCCTTCGCTAATTCAATGAAAATGGTCCTGCGGTGTGAGAAATTGATTTTTATGCAACGGATTAGTAGTAAAGATTTTTTTTTTTTTAATATTCCATGTGAAGGAAGGTATTATATCAGCAATTTACAAGAATTATATGTTTCAGGTAAAGTTTCCAGCATTATATAAATAAACAAATAAATGTATTTACTATTACATACACAGATACTGACATCCTTGGCATAAGTTTAGCCATTATCAGACATTAATTTTCTCTTCTCCCTCTGGCACCCAAATAATAAGTAGGGCAGCATGTCCCTGTTGTGAGTTCAAACCTTTCAATGTGTCTCCAGCAAAATGTTGCAAGTTACCGACACTAATTATGATGTCACTTATTGGTGTATGTATGCAGTGAAGCTGCAGAACTTCAGCGACAGGGGAGACAAATGAAGTGGTAAAGCTAGAGTGAACGTTGGTAATTAACAACTCAAAGCAAAGGAAATGGGGGACTGTGCTATTGCGTGCATACTAATCACTGAAACTCAAGCTCAGCACATACAGGTTCAGGAGATGCTCCTCAGCCCAGACAAGAATATTTCTCTGAATTTCAGGCTTAGCCAAAGATCAAAAATAGCATTTAAAAAAAAAAAAAAAAAAAACTAAGATCTTCAGAAGAAATGTACTGTTATAACAACCTCCCTTTGGGATAAACTTCCTTTCGTGTGCACCCTTTTCCTTCCTTCAAAATCATTATTTCTTCTCTGCCTTAAATTCTGTGATTCATATTTAACAAAGCCTTGAAAAACTCATCCACAGTTCATGTTAAACGACTGTATGAAAGACATATGATAGTACACTCTGACAGTCAGAGCAGAACTCACTGTCGTTTTGCTGAACATTGTCCTTGGAAAGTGAAGACTTTATATATTTGGTCTCATGGTTTGGTTTCTGCACGCATCTTTCCTAAGGGGAGGAATCACTCACGATCTTCTTGGACAAACAGAAGCTGAGCAAAAAGTCAGAGGGCAACGGAAACAGCTCCGTGGTCTCCCTAGAAATCTTGCACCAGTTGGCGGCGTCATACTTCACAGACAGAGAGAGCACCCTGCGAAGACTCCACCACCTGCAGATCGCTACATCTGCCATCAAGGTAACAGACGACTCAGCTTCTTCCTTTTTAATCCAACCCAAACTCATTGGACATTTCTGCTAAATTATGTTGCTTCTTGGTGAAACATCCAGTGGATGGAACTAAAAGCATGTACAATTTTCTCAAAAACAGATGAATGCGAATTGGTAAAAATGTTATGTTAGTTGTTGTACGTATTGTGGCAGTTCGTAAATTAAATTTCCAGTGAGTGGTGCTCAAAGGTTAATGCTTTATCACATTTAAAGGGTTAGTTCACCCATAAATGAAAATTCTGTCATTGATTACTAGGACTTGCATAGACTAGTCGAGTAGTCGAGAGATCGACTACTTCAAACACTAGTTGGCGCTGTCGGAAACAATCGACTACTCAAGCGTGCCTTAATCATAAATGATTTTTTTTAAAAGAGAGATACGTCACAATATTGTAAATCTTTCCATTTTAAACCAAAAAGGGGAGCCAATGGATATCTCACAAGAAGCAACGTGCAAACTTTGCGCAAGAGTTATGAAAGCTTAACCTCAGTCAGTATTCAAAGTGAAAGTGAAAAGTGACGGAGCTGTCTGACGCTGCATTAACGGAGCATATTCTCTCAGAGATGAATTTCAACATAATATGCTGATAACGGTATATAACTGTCTTCATTTATTCCATCATTTTTCTTGTTGCCCGTATATATAGTGAAACAATGAGAAGAATAGTATTTCATGTTAGGTTGTATTTTTTTTAAGTCTGTGCTTGAAGTAGCTCTTAATTTTCATTGATGACTGCAGTCAGTGTTAGGAAATATTATAGACTTAATAATTTTAATTAGAGGCCTATAATTCATTGTATAATAGACCTAAAAACATTTTCAAAGATGAGCTAATAACCTGATCTTTTATTATCCTCACAGCACGTCAGTTATATGGTGATGTGCTATGAAATTATTGCGGGGCAAATTTATTAATATTAGGCTAATTTAATAATAAACATAGCCTAATCTAATAGTAAAATCCTCTTAATATTGCCAATATTTGATGCTTTTGACAATATCTCTGGCTATCGTCGATACATGATCATCATCTGTCGATGCAACCCGGGTTATTGCGGGTTTATTTGGCTTTACTCTGTTACATGAAAATTAAAATATGTAATGTCATAATTATAATGTTTTGATAGTTTACTTATAATTGTTGCATTAGGCTATGAATTAATAAACATTTATTGATAAGAACTATTTCATGTCTTTTCATTTACAGTAGCATGAACCACGAGAAGTCGAGTAACTCGAGTATTATTTTGATAAGATATCGTCTAGGAGGAAACCAGTAGTCGTGCATCCCCTATTAATTACTCACCCTCATGTTGCTCCAAACTCATAAGACCTTCGTTCATTTTCGAAACACAAATTTAGATATTTTTGATGAAATCCGTGGCCTCCAATAGACTGCAACAAAAGGCCCAGAAAGGTAGTAAAGACATTGTTAAAATAGTCCATGTGACTACAGTGGTTCAACCTTAATGTTATGAAGTGAAGAGAATACTTTGTGCGCAAAAAACAAAACAAAAATAATGACTTTATTCAACAATTTCTTGCCGGCATTCTGACGTAGAACCTGGAAGCTCTGCACTGTGTTTACTACATTAGGAGACTAACATGAAAGAGAAGAAACTGTTGAATAAAGTCGTTATTTTTGTTTGTTTACCATGTGAGCTAATGAGCAAGTTTACTATGTCAAAATAGCCATACATTCTGTATAGACCTTAGTCAGGTTAGACGCCATATTGAATTCAACATGGATGAAAATGAGGCTGTGAGGGATAGACTTACAGTCATTACAATGGAAAGCACTGTATACATGATCATATAATTTTCATAACTCACAAACTGTTTTTGTCTACTCAAAGTTTTTTTTTTTTTTTTTTTTTTTCAGAAAGATGTTTCATCAGTTGAACAGTCAGTATGTTACAACAGTGCAATCCATTAAACATGCTGTACTTCTATCCCTCACAGCCTTGTTTTCATTCCTGTCAAAAATTAAACATGGCACTACCCTGACTAAGTTCTATGGAGCTGATTATGTGCTGCAAACATCAAGATGTATTAAAAGTGCTTTGAGGTCATAACATAGTATTGTGCAAGGAACCGCAAGAAGTGATCTTTATTTGAAGTCTTTATTAACTGATCATCTTTTCAGAGTGATAATTAACTTAATTTTACATTGATCTAATGTAAAAGTTTTCCAGTTCTCTGTTGCTTCTCTATGCGTGCTGATTGTTGTTTATCAATATCGTTCGTATAGGCGTTTGAGATGTATGTTTGTTGCCATGGTAAATCTTTAGCAATTAAGGTCCTTACATTTGCAGCGATGCCATTTCCATGATGTGTCAAGTGGCCCTTGGTCTTACTCACAGCTGCTGAGTGGGTGTAGAAATTCTAGTGACTGCAGCATCATGATTCCTTCAGAAGGAGCTCTGCATGACATTATGCTGCTTAAATGAGACAAATATCCTTGACTTTTAATCAAGATATGCACCTGCTTGCATATTATTATAGTTTTTATACAAGAATTAAGAATAATTATAGTTTTATATAAGAAATATGTATTTTGGGGTTGGAGATGCTTTCTCAAACTCAAAGGATATTTCTCACTTGCTAAAAAATCATATTACGTTATACATTGTCTTTTTTAAATACAACTGCTTTAGAGGGTAAGCAGTGAAAAAAATTATGACAAAATTAGCTTTTATTAATATGTTTATGAGTTTTTGCTTAGTATTCGACTTACTAATTACATAAACATACTTTTACCGCAATCGATCCAAGGCACACTTGCCAACATCGCAAAAGCTGATCATGCAATATTCCTGATGCACTATACTGTGATCGTCTTTTGTTAGTCGTAGTATCGCTGGCTAGTCAAAATGAAGTATGCCATTTTTATGCTCTGTCAGACACCGTCAAAGACAAACTTTCTACATAGCGTATTCAATCCTGTGAAGAAGAGTTTCAGCCTCAAAAATAAAGTGCATGAAATGAAAGCAAGATGAAATAGGAACAGGAACGGTGGCTCTGTGGGAAGATAATGACTTTCTCTTTGGGCTTCAACATGCTTTTCATTAGCTGAGCTTTCCCTACACAACATTGGCGGAGAAGTTCAATTTAACACGTACGATTTCATTTCAATATGACCACGGACCTGCACACTCATCTGCATGTATTTGCAGCAAATGCGTACTAGATGTGAAACTCTTTGGATCGGGATTGCCAAATGCATCACGTTATTCAAATTAGCATAGATGTACCATTTTGTAAACATATTATATGCTTGTGCATGAGAATAGTGTCCATGGCAACAGTAAAGGGCACTTTGTGACAGACAGACCTCATCAAATGTCGGTAAAATTGTTTTGGTGTACACCTCTGAAGTGTTTTCAGAGAGCCTTTCTAGCATCACTTTAGGGAGCAATCTGTCCTGCCAGGTGTTTTTGTCTGGGGAGAGCTAATGAGACGTTACGGGGCTATAGGGCCCACCTTTCACTGCTTTCTTCCTGCACCCTGTGTGCAAATCAGCCTGATGAATTGGGCACCACAGCAGAAGTGGGTTATAGCGGGCTCATCAATAATGCTATAAAGGATGATCAATTACACCCTCCGCTCAGAAACGAAGTGCAAAAGCACACCAGGAAGAGGCTTCCGGGGGACAGCACTTTGCCTTGGTGTAATCAGATACCACTTAAGACCAAAAATAGCCTGAGAGCCCAAGGCAGGTTTGCAGGAACAAACAGTCCTGAGATTATCTGGTCTTCACGGATCAACGGTAAAATTTACACACGCTTTAGAGATTCAATATCAGTGCATCTACATGTAATTTCATAAAGTTTTCCATTCAGTCCAGATCTACAACTAGACTCTCGCCCCTCTCTGTAATATAACCATTTGTCATAATGACATACTATTAACAGTCACCTCTGTGTAGGACACGGATCTCAGAGTTACCGCCAAAGCTATGGCCGAGTACATGAGAAGCATATAATTGTAAAGACCATGTTAAAAGACTAGGTACATGTCATTAAAGGTGACACTTCTTTAAACACGTAAGGACGTCTCACTTGTCCAAAGGGTACTGGAGTGAAAATGAAAGGCACTGCTCCATTACACAGAATCAATGCAAAACATACAATCACACTTGGTTCTGTTAACCTTTCTTACATGTTCATTCTTCTGCCAACGCGGACAGAACACCTTTCTAAAATGCACAGACAGTGTTTTCTGCCCTACACACATCGCCCTGCAAAACACACATCGAGACCAGTGTTATCTGAACAACAAAAAACAAATGAATATTAGGCTATGCATCGGTTCTTTTTAATGCATCAAAAACACAGTGCTAGTCCAAATCCAGAACAAATGACTCTTACGATCCAGTTCTTTTTGGCAAATCAAAAACATACAGCATGAACAGTGCACAAGGATTACCAAACAAATGATTCTTATTAGCCAGTTCTTTTTAGTGACTCAAAAACATACAGCATGACCAGTTTACTACAATTACCAAACTGTCAGGTCGATTCTTGAGAGCAGGTTCTACATGCAACATGAGCAGTTTACTATGATTACCATGCAAATGACTCTTCTCAACCAGTTATTTTTACTGAATCAACAAAATATTAACAAACATTAGCTCTTATGGACCTGGTTTCACAAAAAGGGCTTAGATTAAGCCAGGAGTTGGTCTTAATTCCACCAAAATTACCCAGAACAATTTGTCCCAAGAACTTTCGTCCCCCCAGACCTATTGCTAGCTGTGTTTCCATAGCGGTCTTAAGTTCTGTGACGTAGGACTGTGCACGACTTTCCAGGTCCCGCTGGATTTCGTCCTCCGCATATAAGCTTAATAAATCCTGAACCTCATCGTCAGTCCATTGGTCTTATTTTTCAAAATGCTGTGTGAACTCAACCAATCAGCATGTTCAGCACTCAAGTCTTATATTTTTAATGTACAACATAATTCAAGACATTGGTCTGATTCAAAAGGGAATCAGAAGGCCAAATCCTGACTGGACAAGGAGGAGGAGCTAGGGATGGAGGAGGGTAATTAGCTCCTGAGAAATGCGATAGCTGCTGATAATACTGAAGGACTTTATATATGGATGCTGTGATAAGCGGTGTATTCCGATAGGTAGACGTGAGTCACCTAATGCGAGCTTGACTGACGTGACTAACGCTACGTTTGATTCATATAACTATAATCACTGGCTTCTGGTAACAGCCGTACATAAGTCTAGTTCCGGAGGAAGAGTGACCTCTGACCTGATGCTTGACATATTGACGAATGTGGAAGCGCAGAGGATAGAGCAAAATAAAACACCGGTCACGAATTAGAAGTCTAAAACGATGAATTTTTAAAGGGAAATGTTGGAGGAGCTTGAGTTTGTTGCCCATCCCTATTTGTTTGAAATGTAAGAGGCGTCTTCTCTCACCTAAGCTTACACTACTCCTACGTCATACGTCGGGTCAGAGGTCACTCTTCTGCTGGAACTCGTCTTGTGTACGGCCATTACCGGAAGCCAGTGATTATAGTTTATAATGTTATAAATATGTATATTCCCTTCAGAGGGCCTTTATTAACCACCTGAAGCTGTATGGATTACTTTTATGATCAATGGATGCACTTTTTTGGACTTCAAAATCTAGCATACCATTCACTGCCATTATAAAGCTTGGAAGAGCAAGAATAATATAATTTAACTCTGTTTGTGTTTGACTGAAAGAAGAAAATCATAAACACCTAGGATGACTTAAGGGCAAGTAAATTATGGGATCATTTTCAATTTTTGGGTGAACTAACCCTTTAAGCCTTGTCTGTGAATCCAGACAATTATTCTTTTTAGTGAATCAAGTACACACAGGATGAACAGTACTGGCGACTAGCAAACAATTGACTCTTATGAGGCTTTTATTTTTAGTGTATCCAAAACATAATATAAAGATTGCAATTACTGGATTGCATTTACAAGTACATTGGAGTTCCATTTAAATACTAAATACTATGGAACATACATATGGTGCTAATTCAGTACAATGGTATATGTAATGGTGACATAAATAACATGGAACTGACCGCCACAGTATTTTTTTTTTTGTAAGGGTGAATTGTAAGGTGTTTTTTTTTTTTTTTTTTGTCTGAGTGCATGAATGTAAATGAGCACCAGTATTTAAAGGAGGGGGCTCAGAACTCTGCACCATTTATGTCAAGAGCCGCCTCCAGATTGTTGGCACTGGTCAAGCGACCTGACAGTGCTGTATAATCAACATCAGCTGTCAAATTCAATGAAGCTCAGAATCTGCACTTAAAATCCTGTCACATGTCATGAACTCCTAAACTGCTTTCAGAGCGCATCTGCAGTCTTTAGCCAACTGTGCCTTCCACAGCGGAGGCAGAGGCATTTTTGACAAATGAGTCAACTTGATATGCATTCCTCCAGCATTTCAATTGACAAAGAATAGGCTGCATTCAATGGACTGTGGGAGTTTTCAGGGCCTGTGGATGATGTGAGATTTTAGAGAAATGGAGAGGAGACTACTGTACCCCAGGTATTCATTTCCTTTGTTATGCCCTTAAGAAAAGCATGCAGAAGGAAGCTGTGGAAACACAGCTCCGGTAAATATAAGATCAACAACAAAACATGACACTCTCCGAGGAAGCAGGGTGGAAAATGTGGGATTGCAGTGTTATCCGGTTGTTTTGTCAGGTATGATATCATTCCTTAAAAAGATGTCAATATTAAGTGCAGCTGATAAAACGTATACACATTTGGGGAGGAAAAACAGCAGGGTGACAAGTAAACAAGAGATTTTGTTAGGCTTAGCATGGAATAGCTGGCTGTATTTGTTTATTCATCATTTGTTCATACGGATGTGTGTGGTTGTGTGTGTGTGTGTGTGTGTGTGTGTGTGTGTATGTATATATGTGTATAGATAGATAGATATGTTAATTTAATAGGAGAAAATAGTTATTTCAAATTGTAATAATTTTTCACAATATTGCTGTTTTTACTCCATTTTGGATAATAAAAAAAAAAATGCAGCCTTGGTGAGCATAAGAGACTTCCTTGGGATGTGTGATCATTTTAGATAAATTTTAGATCAGCACTAATATATAGTTCTCTCTTTATGTACATGTTAGGCTCAGTATATAAGACCTCGAACACACTTGAGAAAAATAATAATAATAAAAAAAATTTGGAATGATTTCCTCATTTGCAGGAGAAGAATGCAGGTTTTGTGAAGACGGTTACACAGATTAGTGTCTGGTTTTATGCGCGAGGTAAACAGCCTGGAGTCCTATTGGGATCAGAGCAATTGAGCTGCAGTAAGCAATCATAAATGACAAGAGATCTAATGAGATACTGCAGTGGGACAGGGTGCGGAGGAGGGCATGTGTGCGACACTTCAGAAAAGAGACAGTAGTTCATAAATTAATGATAAAGTGTGCTTGTGTATGTGCACATATTATGATAAATGTTTATGCTCTCACTAAACCTGTCATCATCATACAGACTCCATGTAATCTCCCCGTTTACAGTATGTAAAGATTTTTTAAATATTAATTTGTTTAAATTCATGTGTTAATAAATAGTGACACATAAGAAGGAGAGTTAATGTGAAAAAACGTGGCATCATTAATCAATGACAGTGTAGGGGCGAGTTACTTCAGAAACATGTCAGATCAAAAATAATTCATCATAACATCCACTGAAGAATATTTTAAATCCAACAGAGAGAGAGAAAAGAAAAATACAAGTTACTCATTTGATGTATATGGGTCATTGATGAATAAGGTTTTTAAAAGTGTAAAAAAAACATAATGGAGATATTATTATTATTATTAATAGAGATATAATTATTATTAATAGAGATAAAATATAATTTAATTAAGTGTAAACAATGAGATTATGTGGTTTTTATAATCAATTAACACTGCTTTTGTCATTTTTTACAAAATTTGTCACCAATAAAGTCCAAATTTCGTTTTTACCGAATAACACTTTTGGTTATACCAAATGACGATATTCAACATGTTCTCCAACCAATACGACCATATAGGTCGTTTGTCACTTCCCTGAAATACGACTCATAGAAGCGTTTACTAAAGTGGCGCCCCTATCGACAACAGGACACTTCCATTTTAATTCATGAAATACGACCCATAGGAGCTTTTGTTTTCATTTTAATGCATTGTTCCCTTTTATCTGCATCAGGTTTCGGGTTTCGCAAAGCTCAGCTGGCAGAGCATTGCAATAACAATATGCAATCATGTGATCATACGATCGTGGGTTCAATCCCAGGGAACACATGTGCTCATAAAGTGTAAATGCACTATAAATCACTAAGGTTAGGTTTAGGGATGGGGTAGGTATAGTCATTAATACAATTTAATTTTTGTAAATGGAAATAGGATAAATAGTGTAAAAAGTCCACACATTGCATTTAAATGAACACACATTTTGATTGGTAATGACAGTCATACGTCATTTCATGACGACAGACGTAACACGACACTCTCATTATTTTTACGCCCACTAGAGGGCGCATGATTTCAAAATGTAAATATACAGTAGGTCGTAATATGGTGCTTAAAAAACGACCTATAGGACAGTCTGCGATATTATTCAACAATGCTAACAGGCTGATATATAGCTAGCTAGCAAAAGGACAATCAAACATTTTATATTCAGTTCAAGTTTTTAAAATATGTTTTATAGCGGTTGTTTTGAATGACCTGCTACACTTAAATACACGCTAACGCTCATATTTATAAAAGCGGTCTTTGATGTGAAAAAGTCGTACGCAGACGTACACACATTTCACATTTGAAAAAGAGGCATACACTCGTTTTCTGTGTGTACATTCATTCTATAAATCACACGTACGCACATCTGAGTAATGATTGTAAGATCAAATTTAGGATGGTTTCTGCGCAACATTTTATATATAAGGCCCCAGATGTTTCGGGACATGCGTATGAGCAAGTAAAAAAAAACATTTTTTTCAAAAAAAAAGTTAGTTACTTTGCTTCATGACCATGTGGTCCTTTGCAGGTGCCTGAATGATGTCATATCCTGTCACATGATATTGACCGCATGACTTGATCCAAAATGGTCCCTTTATATTGGTTACTCTGAATGACATCAATGAAATCCATTTTTCTGGACATTCTTTCTTATAAGATGGCAACGACTTATACACATAATTTTATATATTTATTTATAATAAATATATACATTTATTACATTTTAAGATATTTTAATCAAAAATTAAATGGCTGTATTGGCCAAAATCTTTAAAATATCTTTATATGTAGCAAAATATAATTAAAACCTTTTGGATTCAATAAAAGAGATCTAGTTGTACTACCTTACATACTTTGGATGACATATCATTATTGTTATTAAGGACCTTGGACAAAAAAATGACCTGTCACGTCACTGACCCATATATAAAATTTATCCAAACTAATGATTATGGCGTTGTGAGGACATGGTCTCAAATCCACTGTATTTTGTTGGATTAGCTACAAAATTTAATTTTGAGACAAAGACCTGACAATGATGTGTAAAATCCAAAATTTTGTGACAACTGCTGTCAAAGCAGAGGCAGCACCAAGCTTCCAAAAGAGAAATTTCATAGAAGAAATCTGTTTGTGCTGGTGAAATATTTGCAAGATATTTCAGAGCATTTTACAGGCTTTAAACATGGACAACATTTTGTGAATGCAGGATATACATGCTTTTATTTTTAACCGCCTTTTTTATTTATTAGCTATAAATAATGTCTTCAGGAAACATAGTTATAATGGAATCCAAAGCCAAGTTACCTTGTGAAAAGAATTAATTCTGAATTCTTTATTCATTCAGAATTCATTAGAAAACCTGGCTACAAAATGAATGCACTACATTTACCAAGTGAAGCTGGCATATATTCTTGTTTCTTATTGACAAAAGATATCTAGTCATAGTCTACAGTGTCTGTAGTAGATATAAAAATAATAAAGATCACTTTCAGTATTAAACAGATTAGGTTATGATATAATATCCTGTCACGCTCGCAAACATTTTCATGAGCGTCAATGTTTCACACTTCATTTTGGACACAATTTAGTTAGCTTTGCTAAAATTTGTGAAGAGGATCAAATTGTAATTTAACAAGGTAACAGCAACCAGTTTTTTTCACATCATTTGAAACCATAAATATGTTGAGACAATATTCAACATTTACTGCTTTTGTGAGCTGTCAGGTTCTGAACAGTCTCTTTTCAACTAATTGAAACAAAAGCATTGTAGACGGTGTTGAAGTGATTATGGAGTTGAAATTATCCTATTCAGAGTCATTTACTAAAACAATTATCACAGGCAGTCGTGTGCCACCAGTGTGGGGGAAAAAACAAAACAGTCAATATGTATACATACAGTATATACATACACACAGTTTTTTGAATTAATCTTTTTTTTTTTTTTTTTGATAGTCATTGATTTATTAATTTTTGAAGCTACCTAGTGCTTAATGTATTTATCCAATAATTTATAAGCGCTTTATCTCATTAACTAATAGATTATTGATTTGTCAAGACACACTAATTGGGAAAGGATCCTATGGAAGTTTGTTTCTGCCACAGAATAAAAGAAATAAAAGATAATTGCGACTTTTTATAAACTCGCAATTGTAAGTTATGAAGTCAAATTCTGAGGGAAAAAAAATATTTTTCCTTACTTTATAACACAAAATTCTGACTTTATATCACTCAATCCTGATGTTATAACTCACAATTGAGTTTATTTAATGCAATTACGAGAAAAAAAGTCAGAATTGTGAGATAAAAAGTTGCAGTTGCGAGTTATAAAGTAGGAATTGTGAGATATAAACTCACAATTGCGAGTTATAAAGTCAGAATAGCGAGATATAAACTTGCAATTCTAAGAAAAAAGTCAGTCTTTTTGTGAGATAAAAAAGTCAGTCTTTTTGTGAGATAAAAAGTCGTAATTACCTTTTTTATTTTTTATTCAGTGGCAGAAACAAGCTTCCATAGGATTCCCATTAGGTACATCCATTTAAAAAAAATTAGAAAAATACAGCAATGCCACAGTATAAAAAGTCCCAGTTGAAATGGCAGGTCAGACACCTTATTTTAGAATAAAAAAAAGTCCCTTATAAATAACACTAGGGTCCGTTAAAAGAATTATGCCACTGCACATGGCTCACTGCTCTCTAGATTTGAAATTAATAATGCATTGGCACCTAACACTAGAGTCAATTTACTATTTCTATGATGCTCTGCAAAGTGAGCATTTTTGGAGAGCTGTGACATGCTGAAATGGGCTTTGGTGACATTTAGATATTGACTTTGGCTTATTGCACAGGCGTGTTGGTTTGTTTTAGACAACTGCATATGCTCAGCACTCTATCGCTTCTGAAGAGGAACAAACAGGTGCATGATTTCAACGATAATAAGGCATTAAAATATCTTCTTGTTTCCTAGGTAACAGAGACCAGAACAGGGCCTCTTGGATGCAGTAACTACGACAGCCTGGATTCCGTCAGCTCTGTCTTAGTGCACAGCCCAGAAAATAAAATCCATCTGAAAGGTATGACAGCAGTCTGGACCTCAGAAGAACAACACTGAATCTATGTCTGGTCTTACTTGTATCAGTTGCACTGGTGATGTACAACCAGAAGTTCTTTTTTTATATTGGGGTGGTGGGGGAGGGGGGGGGGGTATATTTACTGCAGAAACATACAAATTCATTCATCCTGGAGCCTAATTCAGAATTAACTGAATTTAAAAAAATGGTAAATATACAGTACCGGTCAAAAGTTTAGAAACATTACTCTGTATATATATATATTTTTTTTTTTTTTTTGAAGGAAGACAAAAAGCCTGCATTTATTTGTTTATTTATTTTGAAAAATGTAAAATTGTAATATGTGAAATATTATTACAATTTAAAATAATGTTTTTTTTTATTTTTTATTTTAATACACTTTAAAATATAATTTATTTCTGTGATGGCAAAGCTGAATTTTCATCAGTCATTACTCCAGTCTTCAGTGTCACATGATCCTTCAGAAATCATTCTAATATGATGGTTTTATACCGCTATTATCAATGTTGGAAACAGTTGTACTAATATTTTTTGGAACCCATGATATCTTTTTAAAAAGTTAAAAAGAACATTATTTATTCAAAATAGAAATCTTTTAAATAAGTCTTTACTATCACTTTTTTTTTTTTCAATTTAACACATTCTTGCTGAATAAAAGTATTAATTTCTTTCAAAAAATAAAATTACTGACCCCTAACTTTTGAACTGTAGTGTATATTGTTACACAATATTTATATTTTAAATAAATGCCATTATTTTTTTTTACTTTATTCATTAAAGAATCATGAAAAAGTATCAGTTTATAAAAAAAATTAACATTGATAATAAATCAGCATATTACAATATTTTCTGAAGGATCATGAGTAATGGCCTATGAAAATTCAGCTTTTCATCACAGATATAAATTATATTTTAAAGAATATTAAAATACCAAACCATTATTTTAAATTGTAATAATATTTTCTGTATTTTTGATAAAATAAATACAGGCAACATAAGAGACTTCTTTCAAAAACATTAAAAATAGTAATGTAATGTTTCCAAACCTTTGACCGGTATAGTATATTTTTCTTTTTCTTTCTTTTATCTGTAAGAGCTTTTGAGGAAGATGTGTTTATGTGAAAACTACATATCTACAAGAAAATCCAGAAGATTTAGCTTTTTTTAATAGATATTTGGTGAAATTGTCATCTTAACAACATGCATAAACAGCTGTCACATTTTGAATTCATTTTTCCACGCTAGTTCAGTACTGTCGCACAATCTGTTTCACATAACCACGCCCTTAGATGACACAAAAAGCAAACTCTGCCCATGGGAAGTTTGACTGGCATCTAAATGTACCGGTTCCGTTCCTGACCAGAATACATTATAATGAGGACCACGTCAAAAGTGTTCGAGGAACACATTACAGTATTACAATACAGTTTCCATGCTTTCAAAAAGCAAGTGAAGGGTAATCATAAGACAGGCATTTAGACTTGCATTAATTCAACTCACACTCTCACGACAGCAGTGTCACCACAAGTCAGAGGTGGTTGGAGCAGAAATAAAGAAACAGAGAAAGTAACAAGACTGAAAGGAGCAAAAAGGAAGGTTTTAAGCTGCTAGCCGTTGCTAATTATACACGTGGCCTGCGCCAATTTCCACTGCCTTCTTGACATTGACATTTAAATTGTCAACCCACTTAATACTGCCATCTCCTGAAGCAAGTTCCCTGCTGCCCAGATTCGTGTAACTACTTTAATGAGCTAGCCATAGGGTTCGGCACCAAAGCTTATCTTTTGCTGAGCACTTGGGAAAGGAAATGTGGGGGGGGGGGGGGGGGGTGGGCGGTTGTAGAGAGAAGAGTTTGGTCTTTATTTGTGTCACTTTCTGTTTCACTTTTTTTGGGACTTCCAAAACATCTTTGCAATCAAAGCACCATGTCCTTTCAGAGGGCAGAATTTAGACCCCTTCAAATTAGGACATCAAGCTGTCAATTCCGTAGATGACTGAAATAATCCACAGGAAAAATTCACGTTCCTCTAGTTCTTTTTAAAAAGACCGAGGACTCTGGAGGAGGGGGCACAAGAGCAGCTATTTAGCTGTCTCCGGTATGAAAGCCATCCAAGTCAGTCTCTTTTGTGAGGCTCCCCACACTGTTGGCTCTCTACCCAGCAGAAGCCAAAGCTTAAGACGAAGACTGCATCTAATTATGACTCTTGTTTTTCCACAATCTGACGGATAAATACTGAGGAACACATCATAAATATTCACACTGGGAAGGGAATTTAAAAAGGCTGAATATGAAGGCAAAACGCATTGATTCTTTCTTGAAGGCTGTCAGACCTGGTAAAGCTGTGAAGAGCGTTTTCTCACATAATATAATTAGCAGGTGTTCAGCACCCACAGCTGGGCTGTGAAATCTGAATCTTTCACTTACGTGGTGGAATAGCTGGTGGATTAATGTATTCAGCACTGAATGCTTTCGTAAGTAATTCATAGGTGAGTATCGATGCGAAGACCTTTGGAGATCAAATCTATAAAAATGAACAGAGGGGTTCTGCATTGATTTCTCTACATGTTATTAACAATCAAGGCCCAAAATTAACTAACTGGTTTGGTTCTTTCTTTCTTTTTTTCTTTTTGGAAAGAAATGAATACCTTTATTCAGCAAATAAGCATTAAATTGTTCAAAAGTGACAGTAAAGACTTCAAAAAAATCTATTATTTCAAATAAATTATGTTCTTTTGAACTTTCTATTTATCAAAATAATCCTGAAAAAAAATCTATCAGGGTTTCCACAAAAATATTAAGTGGCACAATTGGTTTCATAATTAATGATAAGAAGAAATTTTTTTGAGTAATAAATTAGCATATTAGAATGATTTCTGAAGGATCATATGATACTGTAGACTGGAGTAATGGTGCTGAAAATTCATCTTTGAATAAATTACATTTAAAGTCCCCCTGTAGTCAATAATTTTAACCCTTAAAACTCCTCTTTGATCACCAAAATTACGTTTAAATGTGAAAAAATTCTTAATGCCTTAAAATAGCTTGAATGTACTCATGTACCTCATTTAATATACATGGATCTATGAATATGATAATTAGCCCCCCTCCAATCACACGCTCGAGCTCAGACGAGATCCACTCGGTCAACTTACTGTGGTAAAAGCTGCACAATGGTATTGCTTTTTACAGCGTCGGACACATAACGGAATAGCGTTTGGTTTGTCTTAATTGTCTTGATTTTCACCACAGGGGGACATTAAAATATATTAAAATGGAAAACAGTTATTTTAATTTGTAATAATATTTCACAATATTACTGTTTTACTGTATTTTTGTATTAAAGAAATGCAGCGGTGGTGCACATAAGAGACTTCTTTCAAAAGCACTGGAAATTTTTACCACACAAACTTTTCAATGGTAGTGTACTACATTATATAAGATAAATATAATTATTTTAAAAAAGAAGAAAAAGAAAAAAGCCAAATGTTAAACACAGATTCATGACTTGTAAAGAAAAATGCAAAATTTCCACAATTCACCTGCTATTGGCAAGTGTGGCAAACAATTAATTTCGGACCCTGTTTACAATTGTACCATCTTGTTACCGCTTGTCCCAAATCACTCAAAAAATCAATAATTAGTTTTCCGGGCAAATGTCAATTCTTCCATTGCCTGCTATCAAAATATCTAATCGGGCAGGAGAATTTCGTGATAGCCTCATTGATTCCCTGTCTGCAGCGTGCTTGCCGTTCATGACAGAGGTTTACGGCCGAATGACCTTGCCACAGAGATTGTTGGTCTTTATTCATCCCATTACCCCATTACTGCGCTGACATAGCAGACCTCTCCGTCCCAAATACGACTCCCATCACTGATGCTGTTAGAGCAGTCAGGCTGTCTGTCTCTCTGACCCACTTTACATGCGCTCTGTTTCCCAACTCAGCCTGTCCTGTATTGTTGAGCTAATTCAAGGCTGTAAAACATTAGAAACAAACCTTCATTGCAGTGATATTTGTAAGTTTTGAAAATATTATTTAAAATATCAGACTGTTAAAAAAAAAAAAAAAAAAAAAAAGCGAAAGTGATAATACCCACCTATCATGTTCACAACAGTCTAGACATCTGGTTCACCACTTAAAGTCAAGTTTTAATTAAAATGCACTTGAAATTACACTGCAACTTGAACTTTGAAATGATGATCTGTGAGTGAGTCTGTGATTAGAAACCACTCAGATCGCTTAAATTAAAGATGCACCTCTGTGGACCTGTGACCCTCATTACACGTGCAGTGGATCTGTTAACTAATGGTCCAAAAATTAGGTTACTATTATTAAAAAAACCAAAAAAAAAAAAACCAATGGTTTACCTTAACAAATAAAAGCAACACACACATAAAAAAAATTTCTTTGTTAAACTGTTTTTGAAGCAATGTAAAAATATGAGACTACTTAGTGTACTTTGCTGTTTGCTTTAAGTAAAAAAAAAAAAGTCACTATATATACAGTTGGGTACAACGACGCTAAAGGTGCACCAGGGTAAAAGGCACATTCTCTTTTAAACCACAAGGAGGCGCAAAATAAATCAGCTTAGCACTTTATTTCACAACCACTTTTGATGATGCCCATGGAAATTTGTCTGACGAGATCACAGACAGCAACGCGAAGCTGCTAATTTTTATTTTTTTAATTCTTTTTTTTTTTTTTTTTGCAATTATTATGACAGGACAGTACGTTGACAGGAAGCAAAGTTGGAGAGAGAGTGGGGGACGGGATCGGTAAATGCCCATGAGCCGGGACTTGAACTGGGGACTCCTGAAGCGCAAATGCGCTATATGTGCCCACGTGGCATTTGCCGCCAACGATTCTGTGCTAATTTGATCTAATATTTAATGTTTTTTCAAATGTTGTAGATTTATCCAGCAAATGTGAATCAATAAAATTGACTATATTTTGAGACAAAGGTCTTGTTAATGATTTTCAGTTTTGTTCAAGGTAATTAAAGCAACAGTTTTTCAATAACGGAAGAATATGTAAAAGTATGGTGTTTGGGGTAAAAGGCACCCCTGCTGTTGAGGCTAAAGGCACAATAATTAACATGATAATAAATAGCTTGCTGACTTTTCCATTTGTTGACATGACATGGTTAGATTCAGTTGTCTGTCCTCCACCTTTGAGATAATCACCATATTTATAATGAAACCATCATATTTAAAGAATATGATATGAAACATATCATATAATAAAATATCATATTTATTTGTTGCTACTTAATTATTATGGGATCTCATTCAATGCTTTCAGAATCTTTACTTTTTTAAATAATGTTGTTTCTGTATTTGTATCATATTTATCGAACAAAAATTAGTTATTTTATCAAAATAAACCAAAAATAGTACAGTGATTTTTTTTGAGCAAGTATTAACTTAGACATTATTAAAAACATTATTTTAGCTAAAGTATTTGTATCAATTGTGCCTTTTGCCCATTGCTGGAGAGGCAACCCCACCTTGCCACCTCAAACATTTATACGTTTTTTTAGACAAACAAACCACTTTTATGAGTTATTTTCATACAAAATCTGTTGCTCCATCAATGTTCAATAAAAGCATATATATATTTTTTTCTGCAATCATACACTATGGGAGTTGTGAAAAGCAAATTTTTCCTAAGGTGTGCCTTTAGCCCCATTTTACCCTATATATAGTGCCACCTCATGCCACTGCATTATTGTATTGTTCTAAATGGAGACTTAAAATAGAAAACGTATTACTCTGAAAGACAGACGGTGTGAGGAGAGAGGAGAGGATAGCCAGAGGACAGATGATGGGTGGGTTCATAGTGGTGTCATATGACTCAGGGATTGATTTTTTATTTTTTATTTTTTTGGTGTTTATACGGGAATGCCAGACCTAGTGGTAATTTGAGATGTTGACCAAACATATAAGACTATAACAAATCCAAATACCATTCTGAATTTGTTTACCAACTTAGCAGCAGAAAAAGTGTTAAAAAATCTCTGTCTAGTCTTGGAATCAAATTTCAGTTTAGGTCACAGTCTAAAATGACAGTAAACAGATATTTCTCTCTTTTTCCACACACAGGTCTGCAGGATGTGCTTCCTGAGTTTCTACGGAATCGTTTTGTGGAGGCGGCGCTCAGTTACGTGGCGTGTAATTCAGAGGGCGAGCTACTGTGCCGCAACAATGACTGCTGGTGCCGCTGCTCCGCAAAGTTTCCTGATTGTAACTGCCCCTTTGCAGACATCAAAGCTATGGAGGAGAGTCTGCGTAAGAGCAAAGAGTCCTGGGTCAACCTCAACAATGACTTCATGGAGTCAGGTAGGTTAATCTGATGGCCATGGAAGTGTTAAAATCTCTTGTATAATCTCTGGGGTTAGACCTTTCCACACACAATTCAGGTCTTCACTTGATTAAATGGGAGAGTGGAACTTCTCAGGTTTAAAATGACAGGTAAATCACATTGGTATATCTCAGTCTTGACAAATGATTGATATACTGTCATATTCCCTCAGCAGCTGTTTCTCACAGAGTTCACTGCAGTGCAAACACATGCACTTTGCACATGAAAAAGGACATCAGAACTGAAAAGTCACTTAAGTCTACCGCTGCGCCACAGCTCCAGTAAAGCATCTTTTAATTACACTTACATTGATAATGCATGGGGTAATGCAGTAGAAATGGGCAGTGGCGTAATGGTTAAGGATCTGTGCTTCAAACACAAGGGCTGGAGGTACAATCCCATGTGTCCAAGGAAATGGGAAAGTTAACGAGCAAACAATCCTGCTCCGTTACCATTGTGTCCATAGGCAAAGCACTTAACCCCAAGGTGTACCTAGGGGATTGTCTCTGCAATTAGTGTACTGTATGCCGCTTTGGATGAAAAGCATCTGCTAAATGTTAAGTTCAAGAAACAACAACAACCCCTACAGACTAAATATATTAAAAAAGTCATTGTTATTCAATGTAAAAATAAAGAACTGCAGCTCCAAAAAGTATTTGGACACTTAAACATGTACACTACTTGGGGTCAGTACTCTCTCTCTCTATCTCTATCTATCTATCTATCTATCTATCTATCTATCTATCTATCTATCTATCTATCTATCTATCTATCTATCTATCTATCTATCTATCTATCTATCTATCTATCTATCTATCTATCTATCTATCTATCTATCTATCTATCTATCTATCTATCTATCTATCTATCTATCTATCTATCTGTCATGCCATCATGATTAAATTGCATAAAAATATATTCAAATAGAAAAGTTATTTTAAATTGTAATAATATTTCACCATATAACTGTTTTTTGAAAAATACTTACTGAGCATAAAAGATTTCCTTCAAAATTTTTTTTTTAAATCTTAATGACCCAAAACTTTTTAGTGTTCCACACTAACTATTATTAGTATTAGTATTGTCATTATTAGATAAGTATTAATCATATTATTTCTATAAGTGTGGAATTTTGGCTTTAAAGGTGTCCTTGAGTTATATTTCTTTAAAATAACTCAATTTAATATTTGAGATTGAAATGTGCATAGGAACGAATCACAATTCACCCAAAAATTTGTAGAAAAAATCATTCTAAATTTCCGACAAAATACAGGAACAGCTGAAAGCACTCGTACGCAAAAAACATTTACTCTGTACAGGCCTATAATCATGTTAAGAAGTTATATAAATATGAAATTTTAACCTAACATGACTATAATTATATTAAAGTATGTTACATTAAAGGGATAGTTCACCCAAAAATGAAAATTTGATGTTTATCTGCTTACCCCCAGTGCATCCAAGATGTATGTGACTTTTTTTCTTCAGTCGAACGCAAATTATGATTTTTAACTGCAACCGCTGCCGTCTGTCAGTCAAATAATAGCAGTGATTGGGAACTTCAACTATAACAGTAAATAAAACTTGCTTAGACAAATCAAAATTAAACCCTGTGGCTCGTGACGACACATTAATGTCCTAAGACACGAAACGATCGGTTTGTGCGAGAAATAATTTTTACCTCTAATACACCACTATGTCCAACTTCGTTCAGCTTCCTGTTAGTGAGGTCAAAAAACGCGTTGTGATGACGGAAGTGATGTCTCTCCCATATACTTCAATGAGCCCGAGACATCACTTCCGTTGTCAGAGCGCGATCAGACCTCACTAGTGGTGTATTAGAGGTAAAAAATTATATAAATACTGTTCGGTTTCTCACACAAACCAATCGTTTCGTGTCTTAGGACATCAATGTGCCGTCACGAGCCGCAGGGTTTAATTTGGATTTGTCTATGGAAGTTTTTTCGACTCTTATTGTTCAAGTTCCCAATCACTGCTATTATTTGACTGACAGACGGCAGCGGTTGCAGTTAAAAATCATAATTTGCGTTCGAATGAAGAAAAAAAGTCCTCTACATCTTGGATGCCCTGGGGGTAAGCAGATAAACATCAAATTTTCATTTTTGGGTGAACTATCCCTTTAATTGTATCAGAGTGTCTATTTACACTAAGAGCAAATAGCATCCCTTGTTGGCAAATGCTATTTACACCAGCTCCACCCACCAATGTCTGGTTGGGCCACTCAAGTTTTAAAAAAGACGCACAGAATTTAACGTCTTCAGTGGTGCAGCAGTAGCGAGTAAGGCTCACAAATGTGATTGACGTGGGTTTGAATCTACCTTTTGCCAAGCTTGCATTTATTTTCAATAAAATGAAAATAATGTTCTTAGAGTGGAAATAAACTGCAAACAAGTGTTTAATGATATTAAAAGTGTTTACTGGGTAGGGTTAGGGGAAGGTGTGCAGAGGGTTTTTATTCTCCCAATAAGGCAGCATACATTTACTAATTTTAATAAATATTATCATTTACACTCTATGATTTTATTGTATCCTGCTAATGTACAAAAATTACTAAGATGCAAATAGAATCTGCCAATATAAAGTATAGATAGCATACAATTACTATTTACAATTATTGCAAAGAACTGATACTTTTACATGGTGTAGGCTAAATATAATCTATCGCTATTGTCACTTAGTGCAAATAGCCGCTGCCTAATTGTATTATATAATCCATATATAAAATTAAATAATAAAATCAATAAATAATATTCATCATATACAGTGATTATGTTCAGCTGCAAGGTTTCTCTGAATAACCCTTGTTTATTGTGAGAACTAGTGAGAATGGCACACTTGGCATTGCTCGAGGATCAGGTGTGAGCACGTCTTTAAACAGTGGCATTTCTGACGAAAGTGACGTAAGCCTGTAAGGAAAGCTTGCACGGAAAGCCCTTATATAGATGTGATGGTATCACATTTTCATGTTGTGATAATTGCTGAAACTTCTATCACGGTATGGTATTATCTCAGTATTGAAATAATTTGCAAAAAAAAAAAAAAAGTGTTAAAAGGTTTAGTAACTGTTTGTTCATGTTAGCTCAGCTCCATTAAATAATACAGTTACAACTTTTGATTTTAATAATGTGTTATTAAATGTTGAAATTAACATTAACTAAGATTAATAAATGCTTTAGAAGTATTTTTCAGTGTCAGTTTTTGTTAACTAATTAATTAACTTATGTTAACTAATGAAGCCTTATTGTAAAGTGTGAATGAACAGATCAGAACATGCAAACAAAACCAAGGACATGTTGTAGTCCAGATTAAAATATAAAAATTTTTAAATTTGAAAATAAAAAGCATTAAGTCTTTATGTATTTGGTGCTGTGATGAACACCATTGTGAATACAACAATCTGAATGGCTGTTTGAAACATTTAAATACTAAAAGTTAGCAGCGCGGCTGCTTTGTTTATGGGTGTTACCGGGGTAACCGCTGCATTTCTGCTGTTCCGTCAGCGCCATCTGCTGTCAGAGAGTGAATATGCATTTTCATTCAGTGTGTCTTCTTCACTCCTTCGGCCGTACGCTACTCATGCGTGTTGGGCTTGTTTATATCAGTGTGTGCCTCTTTGATGCAGCATACAGCGGTTTTGTGCATTTTAAACAGTTGATGGGTAAACTATTCTTAAAATGCAATCTAAAAATCGGAATAATACATAATAAATAATTATTGACGGTATTTTGAAGTGCCCACAATAACAAAATCGTGCACGTTCATTATCGTGATATATCGTATTACCTTATATCAGCACATGTCTGGTGGGTGTTATTGGTCAATTTGTTTCTGAAAACCCTGAAAAGGCCTGCAAGGGCCTACAAGTCAATAACGAACAGTGGACTCCTTTGATAAATGGGGCCCACGTTTGGGATTAATTCGGTGTTCTTTAAAGTTCACTGACTATGATACATTTGCACCTTGGAGTAGAAACCTAAAACGACAAGAGGGAGGATTTGTCTGTTTATTGCTCTGGTTGCGAGAAGACTGGACTGATAAAATCTTCGTTTTTTTTTTTTTTTTAGATAATGGTGGTATAGAGTGTGTGAGAGAGAAAGGGAGAGCAAACCCAAAGTAAAGACAGCCGAAAAGAAAGAAGCATGGAAAGATGGCACCTCAGGTTTTTCTCCTAGCTGAGTGTTTCCACATTCAAAGAATGATTCAATCAGGGAGATAAACCCTAGCTGGCTCTAAAAGCTTCTCCTGCTCAGTGATGGAGCATTAATGAAAGCAGCTCAAATCCCTTTAACTGTGGAGCTGCACTCATAAGAACGCATATCTCCTTTCAGCAGGTGAAGTGCTAGGCTTGGGAAAAGGGCTCTTTGACCATAGCATAGCTATAGCGTAAGGGTTTTATTTATCCAACCTCACAGAAACCTGTCCCTATTGTCAGGAGGCCAGATAGGAGAGAGAGAACATTCATTCAGATTTAGAATGGAAAACTGATTTGTCATGCAGGATTCTGATAAACAATATTAAATAATATTGGGGGGGAAACTGCACCAAAACAAAAGCATATGACAGGTTAACTTAAGTCAGGCATCATGATATCAAGTTTGCATGTACAGTGGCTTCAAAAAAAGTATTTAAATACTTAAAATGTATAAATTGCATTACACTCAATAACAAACATCAAACCACGTGGGATCTAAAAAACTAATTGAAGAACAAAAGCAAAAAACAGCAACCTCCTTATAGCTTCCTACACTGCATCTTAAAAAAAGTACAGATAAACACAATCCCACCCACACACAAATACAAACAGAGATACTTCAGGGATGTGAAATTATCTTCCCTCACAATCTGCACTTCAGTGCACTTTAGTTCAACTTTGTTCGAAAGTACCACGCTTTGACCTTTTCTCGGCTGATATATCTTACATGATGGCTTTCTGATCCATAAAATGATTATAGCACCGGCCCTGTTGGGGCAGAGGATCTGTTGGTTTACATTTATTTACATCTGCAAACTGTAGGCCTACTATCATTAATATAAATAAAACTATATATATATAAGACTTTTGCTTCAATATTACATCACTGTTTAATGATAAAAACAGCAGTATATTCATTTGTGTCAGGCGTATACATCAAAACATGCTAAAAGGGACTTAATAAATGTAATAAGGAAGCACACACCCATGTAATCAAGTGAGCTTCGGTTAATCTGTCACCTCAAGTATTCCAGTAGGGCTTGTAATACATATTTAAATGCATATTTCGATAAATGTTGATGGATTGTCATGTTTACGTCACATACTTTAGAGTAATAATCATAATTCTTGCGATATTACATTAAATTATGCTGACCCAAATGAGTATTTAGACTGGGAATGCTCATTTATGATGCATGTGCACAGCTAGAGGCCGGTCTTAAAGGGATAGTTCACCCAAAAATGGAAAGTCTGTCATCATTTACTCACCCTCAAGTTGTTCCAAACCTGTATGAATTTCTTTCTTCTGCTGAACACAAAAGAAGATATTTTGAAGAATGTCAGTAACCAAACAGTTGATGGGCCCTATTGACTTCCATAGTATCCATACCCATATTCTGTATATTCCATATTCCATATTTTGTGTCCAGCAGAAAAAAGAAATTCATACAGGTTTGGAACAACTCGAGGGTGAGTAAATGATGACAGACTTTACATTTTTGTGTGAACTATCTCTTTAAAGTCGGCATGAAATAGTTATCTTTCTTGTTGTGATGTATATTTCTGAGTGAAACGGCTTCTCGAACCTGAAATTTATCATTTTTCTTAATGAATTAAATTGATTCTAACTCTTAATTAAAGTGTCTACTTTCAAAAAAGACCAGTATTATGTCAATAGTAAGCTACTCACAAAGCGTTCACAAAAGCATTTAGTTTGAGAAAATGGTTAAAAGTTCCATGATTGATCATGTTTACAACAGTAAATTAAGTATTTAAAAGTCAAGGGGTCTGGCAGTGTAAAACTACTGTGTTCCTCATCCTTTAGTTCACAGCTTGATTAGCTGAACTGTTCCATTATGTTAATTAAAAACTGGCTCAAAGTTACATGGTGTTATTTGATACATGGTACCACCAACAATCAACCTGGCAACATGTTTATCCTCATCAGAGTCTGCCAATGGAAATTTTCACTAGGGTTTTGTCCATTTATGGGCTCAATTAGTTGCTAAAGCTCCCAGCGCCTGTACTTAGATAAGGCGCTTTTGCAGTTTGAATGTGACAGATAGCAATAAACAACAAATGAAGGTCTTTTTTCAGTGAATTGATTTTTGTGGTTCAATAAATGGCACCCACTTACCAACCAGAGGTTGTATAAAGAGGATTACACTCAGCACACATATTCTGATATATCTTTCTGTCTCACAAAGATTTCCCTTCGGCTTTCTACATTTCGTAATGGACAGTTTTGGCAAATGGAAGTCCTTACTTAAGAAGGAGCTCAAATTTGATTCAAACTGTTTGATTATGTATTACGTGTCAAATATAGCACACAGTAGCACGCTTAATAAACACATTTCCTATTTGGCATTTGATTAACTTAATGCAGGTTGTAAATGGCTTCACCATGCTTCTCATTACCTCATAAACTGAGTAAATCAGAGGTCGATTAGCATGGCACATGTAGTGGATGCTGTTTTTAGGATTAAAGAACGGTGTATCCTGAGTTTTCCAGCATGTGCAAGATTTAACGAGTCCATTCACTTTGGGTTAAATCAGCTAGCAGAACGAATGGATTCGCCCAGCAACAGCGCTGGTTAGTCTAAGAAGGGATTATACAAAACTGTACTACTGTCATAAACATGATACTTCTCCCCAACAAATCCCACAAGTGCTTCACTTTCACTAAAGAAGCCAATAAACAACTCGGCATAGGTCGACCTATCGCATATTTGCAAACGCCGATAATGCCAGTTTCTTATTTAATATTTGCATGTTGCTTGGGGGAATAATTGCTGTGGATTTAGAGAATGAATTATGCATAGCATGTCTTTCCCTTATGTTTTGCTGTTGCCATTAACTAAGTATGTTTAACAGTTCAGATTCTAATGGGATGTCTAAGATGCCATTTGTTTTCTTAAGCAGAATAGCAGGTTGATTATTTTTTATCATTCAAATGTCTTTTCAATGTTTCAGGATTTTTACCTAAATTTTTTTTTATTTGACTTGCAAAATGCATGTAAATATAGCTACTAGCCATTTTGGAAAAATAATATTTATTATTTATCTTCTGTTTACTATGCACATCTCATTTTCTGATGCTCATTTTTCCAAGCAACGGTTTTGATTTCTCCTCTTCATTGGGTTAAAAAATAATCTTTTGAATGTATGATAACATGTTACTTGTCTTGTAACATTATTACCTCTCGGAATTCTTCAATCCCCGTGATTATACATTCACTGTGGATTCTTTCCACTGCTCAGGGCTGCACAAAATGTATCGTATCACCATTTGTCACACACACAGACACTTTCCCTTGTCCTCCCTTATAGAACATACACTCAACCAGTGGCATTAGGGAACAGTAAGTCACTCTTGTGCATTTCAGAAAAGTCCAGAAACTTTTGCAAAGGGTTTCAAGAAACTTCAGGAAGTTGCTGTCAGGAAGTTGTTGTTGGGCAAGGGAAGAGGATGGACAGAGCAGAGCACAGGCAGGCAGATGATTTCTAGAGAAATGCATTGTTTGAAGCTCCTGTCAGGAGCTCTACTGACCTTGTGTCTCACTGTGGTTCCCATTGTGCCCAGACTGACAGAGAGGTCCTGGCTTAGGGACATCAGCTTCAGCAAGGTCCAATTTTGGACGTTGTAGATGTTTCCAAAGGCCTTTGTGGGTGTGCAGTCAGTTTCTGGTCATGTAGGACAGCTCCATAACACATTGACAACATCTAAACACCCACTCACACACTTACTTACACAGCATAAGCACACTCATACACACACATTTGACAGCCTAATGCCATAGGAGAACCTTTTGAATGTGCACAAAGAACTGTTTTCTCTCTTTATTTTTTAAACAATTCATCTACTCTATATCCTGATACTATAAATGAACCAATGAAGTCTTCACTTTCCCTCCATTTTCCCTAAGACTCCATAAAATTACTTGATGAGTGCAGAATTGATTGATTGAGTGATTGATTGATTGATTGGATCGAGGCAGATCTGAATGCAAGTTTGCAGTTGCTTGTAAGAAAGGCTCAGGGTTTAAGTTGACTAAATGATTGGAGATGTGACATCTGACATATGTTACCAGAGAGAAGCTGGTCATTTTGCCGGAATACTGAATTTTGACATTTTGTCGTATGCTTGGAGGAATTGTTTTAAATAAGATCAGTAGCATCCATTTAGAAAATTTTTGATTTCATGCTTTAATGATTATTTTAATGCCTTTGTAATGTTAGCATCATAATGTATGTAGACTGTTAGAATATTACTTAGTTTTGCCATTTATGAACACAAAGTATTTCAACCATAGATATACAAACATAGATGCCTCATTAGCATCTGTTTCTATAAGCCGCTACTTGTAAGCCATTCCAAGATGGCGTCAACATGTCTGGAGCGGTCGAATGTTGCATCTACGTATACATATCTATGATTACAATAGAGTGAGAAAGAATATGTATCAATGAGAGAAACAATCCAATTTAACATATACATTAAACAGTCAAGATATTAGACCTTTGTGCATATATGAAAAAAAAAAAAAAAAAAATGTTGGTAGCTTTACACTTACTATGAAGAAACTTTATTACTTAGTGACACTCCCACTGACTGCTGGGAAACCTTGTTCTGCACAACTGCATATATTTTCTGCCTTGATAAGCAGCTGTCATTAAATCTGGCAGGTGGCCCAGGCAAAATGAGGATAGATTTGTGCGCTGCGGCATGTGCAAAATGAGTTTTCGACTTGGAAAAAAAATACTGTCATTGTCATCAGCGACGGTATTAGAAGTGTCACTTTCTGACTGCCTGCCACTTAGGCCTGTAGGTAGCCAAAGCACTTCCCGGCTCTCCTTCTGACAAATGTGAGAGACAATGGCAGTTCATCTTGTATGCGGCTCGATCTATGTGCTCTTGTAAAGGGAAAAGGATCAAATCCACATGGGGTAATTCGAGTAGGGTGAGAAGGGTTTTAATTCAGGTCACATTTCTCGCTGAGATCACCCACTGAGCACCTCTAAATAATGTCATTTGGAGGGACCACACACACACACACACACACACACACACACACACACACACACACACACACACACACACACACACACACACACACACACACACACACACAGCTAAGACATTACTGTTCTGTGGGGCAATTCTTAGATTGAATTAACCTAAAATAATTGAAGAACAGAAATTAATCTTATCTTTGAAGAAATTCAATATTCTGCAAAACTTTAGCTGCAAAACACATTCGTCTAGTGCATGTTTACATAGCAGAACAACTGAAAGCAGCACATTGGGATGCAAAAACACACAGTTGCCAAATCTACGGTTTTCCTGCAGATTATAAATTATAAATTCAAATTATATTTGAATGAAATGCTTGTATTAAACTGTTATATTTTACCAATGATAAAACTGTGCTTGATGTTAAGTTTTGTGAAGGAGGACCACTGGTGTGGAGCTTTTGAGCTGTGATTATGATCATTACGATATAGTGATTTTTAATTTGCATTTCCAATTTGTGATTGGCTCGCTTGTTATTTTGAAAGCAGTTTTTTGTTATTTTTATTCCACCATTTGTACTTTCTCCCATTCAAAATAATATGAGTGAACTGTCTTGGTATATATACAACATTTGCTACTGCGCAACGAAAATAGACTGTATGCCAGAACATAGCGCCATCTAACATCCAACCAGTATTTCCACTATAGTCGGTTTGAGCAAGGATACCTCACTGGTGTAAAAATTATGATATTGTGGCAACTCTAAATGTTATCATAATAGTACTTATACTACAGGGCTGTTAAGTGCTTGAATCTGAATCTAAAGTAGGCAGGTCTTGACCGCATTACATGTCCATATCACTTCGCAAAAATAATTTCAGCTATTTCAAAGGTCCTTACAGCCTACAACTGCAAAAGAACCAAAACCCACAACAACATTGACCAAGCAAATAAATATAGTAAACAATAAGATAAAAACAAGATATTATTTCCATGTTTTTACGGAAAGCAGATACTCTCTTTCTCCCGCTCTCTCTCTCACTCAACACATACAGTATGGAAACACACTCACAAGAAAATGTGGATTTTATCAGTAAAATAGTTTAACACCTTAAAAGCTACATGACATTTCTCACTAGCGAGGTAATAACGCTGCTGTTCTTGAAGCAAATAAACTTACAGGTTTGCTATTAGTAGAGACGCTGCTGCCGAACATTGTCGAGAGACGCACAGACTCGGGTAATTCACACCGCTTAATCTGTCTTTCTCTAATAACTGCATTAGTCTGCTCACAATGGCTCAAGCCTGCTGTAAAATGACGTTTTGGAATTAGCATTGGAGGCGTGGGATAAGATGCGTAAAAAATTTGTCCTACATACAAGAACAAAAACCTGACAAATGATTTGAAATACAATATCTGAACAATTGTATCTTGAGTTGTGGTAACCGTAGTATAAGCAGAATAATTTACTCCAGTCCATTGAATTATTAGAAAATAATGCACACCTGAGGTGTAACCACCTCGGGTGTGCATTATTTTCTATTAATTCAACGACCCATCATCAATTATTCCTTATTGTACCTCCACATATTAAATCTCAGTCCCATTTTCATGTTTCAACAGGATGTGAAGCTGTTTTGAAAGCATTTCAATGTTGCACTGTGAACAACAGTATAGCTGTGTTGTAAGAATCAGCCATGTCCAGATTAATTGCTCTAATTGCCATGAAGTTGGTTGAGGCAGTCATCGAAGAGGCACAATCGATATCTGCATTCATCACTAGAGAATAGGCCTTGATGCATGTTATATAAATTCATCAAAATCAAAAGGCACTCCAGCAGTAATGGGAAAAGATTGAGCGGTTAATGGTGGGTGAGAGGTATAAGCTTTTCTTGCATGTCAGAGATACTTAGTCAACGGCTACTTATCATGTCTGCACTTCTTTTGTTCTGTCTTTCTTGTTTTGGATGAGAAGCTTCACAATCAATGTTTGCAGATATTTACAGTCCATTTAAGTCATTACTCTGGCATTGGTCAATGTAATGTTAATGTTTGTACCATTGTAAGAAAATTAACTTTTTCCATAATGGGGGAGTAACAGAAATCAGTATCAGAAAGTCTGCCTGATTTTCAATTTCCTCCATATTTGACAACCATTTATAATAAGCAGTGTATGCTAGGGATGCATAATATCATAAATCAGTATAATATTAGTTATAGGAAGTGTATCACTATCAGCCATTGTGAATCACTATATGCATCCATTAGTGTGAATCACTATATGCATCTTGCAGCAGAGCTTGTCGCCCTCTAGGCAATATCTGTGAACCCAATAAAATTGTAATTGTATGGGTCAGGTATTGGCCTTTCCAATATCCATCAATTGTGATGGATGCCAAAACAGTGGATATAGGGGGATCATGAGTTACTCTGAAATACAATAAATCTGGTCAGGCGGAAAGTAAATAGTGGTTGCCTGCTATTTCCAACACACTTATGATGCGATCGTAGTCTTTGTGTAAAGCATGCAATCTGTGGACAGCCAAGCAGGTTTTCATTGAAAAGAAAATACTTACAACCTCCCAGACAAAGGATGTTTTTTCTATCTTTTTAGAGGAGGTTTCAAAATATAAATGTCAGCCCTGAAAAATAAAGGTAGAGAATAGGATATGTGAACATCACAGCTTGACAGTTTGGTGTCACCTTGGCACAATGACATGTGAAACAGCGAGATTAGAGTCGAATTTAACTGCTTACTGCATGTCAGATTGAACTAAGCTAAGAGCTCCATACATGACCTAAAACTTGCAGAATGCGACAAAAGAACATAGAAAGAAAGCGGTCTACAAAACGCCCACTAAACAAGTCTGCGATTCACACAAAGGGGTTTAAAGAAAAAGGAAAAGAGTGGATTTACAAAGAGTAAAAAAGCAAGCAAGAAAGAAAAGAATGAGAAGGACAGGCCAACAAACACCATTTAAGTTGCTGAAGGCTACAAATGCTTCCTCCAGGAAGAAAGCCTGAATCGTATCCTCACTTCCCCCTGCTATGATAACTAAGATTTATTGTTTGCCACAAACTCTTTACTGGCATTGAGATATTACATATAATTGCTGGTACATCAGCATAGAAGAGAGCACAGGAGGTATTCCTCTGCCCTATACAGTTCTGTTAAAATAAATATTTGCTTGGATTGATAAAAAACACTGATATAAGCATTCTCACATGTAGCAATCTCTCTAGCAGAGCTGGGAAATCAAGGTCATTTGCTTCCTCAGATCTCACAAAGGAAGAAAAGCAAGACAGACTAAGTGGAAGTCATATTTGCACTGTGATGATGAGTTTAAGTAGACATACATCACTTTCTCTAGGACTCCAGTCCATTTACTGCTATCATTGACTGTTATAAATGAGGGAGATGTGATTCAATGTGACAGAGCAACTGCAATAGTTAAATATTTTGCAGACAGAGCTCTTCAAAAGTCCATTGTATGGTTTTGTATTGTATGGTTTGGTTTCAAATACCTAGTTTAAGTTCTTAAAGTCGCCCTGTGGTGTTTAATGTAGTTTATATGTCTATGTGGTGTTTTTAATATGCTTTAAGACAAACCATGTGCAAATTCATAAGTCAACACCATTGCTGAGTATTTTGTCTTTAAAACTGCAGTGATCTAAAGACAGTTTCAAAAACGCGGTTTGAAATCGCTGGTGTTTCTGACGTCACAAACTACCTTGTAACCAATCACATCAGTGTGCCAATGAGCATTAGCATATCATTAACTATGATCACTCTGAAGCAGGGGAGTCTCAAGAGAAGTCAGGTTATCCCGGTATATTTTTCTGTTGAAAATCGGGTAGATTTAGCAATATAGTGGGTTTATGATGTATATTACGATGTTATGATGAACTATATGCCTTTCTCCACTGACGTTCTGAGTTGCTCAAAGCGTTTCTAAGGATACTGATTTTTAGAAGGAAGCTGTCTGACTTTAAGATGGCGAATGGGAACATGGTTTGTGTAACATTAGCAACACATTATTAGCTGTAGTCAACCAAAGGGCTAATCATATTAATTACATTATGTGTCCGACGTTGTAAAGAGCGATACCATTGTGCAGCGTTTACCTCAGTAAGTTGACCGAGTGGATCTCTGAGCTTGTGCGAGTGAGTGGAGGCGGGGCTGATTAGCATATTCATTGATCCGTGTATACTAAATGAAGCAAGGTTGTAGAGTTACATTCAAGCTATGTTAAGGCATGAAGAATTTTTCACAGGGAATTTTTTTTTTAAATATGTAATTTTGGTGAAAATGGGACTACAGTGGGATTTTAGGATTTAGAATTGTTTTAGAAAATTCTAATTGCAAGAGAAAAAGTATGGGAACCACTTGCAAAATGTTAATAATCTTTTCACACTGAGGACAGTTGAGGGACTCAAACTATTAAAAAAAAGTTTCAAACATTCACTGATGCTCCAGAAGGAAACATGCATTAAGAGTCAGGGGTAAAAACTTTTGAACAGGATGAAGTTGTCCAATTTTTTCTTATTTTGTTGAAATACCTTTTTTTTTTTTTTCATTTAGTACTGCCCTTCAGAAGCAACAGACGAAACTTGCATGTTTCCCGGAAGACAAATTAAGTACAATTTTCCTTGATCTTCAAATTCAAAAAGTTTTCACCCCACCGGCTCTTAATGCATCGTGTTTCCTTCTGGAGCATCACTGAATGATTGAACCTTTTCTAATAGTTGTGTTTAAGTGCCTCAGTTTTCCTCAGTGTGAAAAGATGGATCTCAAAATCATACAGTCACTGCTGGAAAGGGTTCAAATATGCAAAAAAATCCTTGAAAACTGAAGAATCCCAGGACCTGGTGGATTTTTCTGAAGAATGTTTGGCAGTTTAACTCCTCAGGACAAATAAGGGACTCATTAACAGCCATCACAAAAACAAAACAAAAAAATTGCAGATCATCCACATGGCTATATATATGTATAATATATATAATTTTCTTCAGGCTTCTTTTCTCTTTTGATCTTAATTGTTTCAGTAAGTGGAAAAAACAGTTTGACAGCATTCATTCAGCTGCAATAGCAGTGCAACAAAGCAGAGCAAATAAGTAATGTCTTTGACGTCAAATGCTCGACTCAAAGACTTGCAAGCACATCGTAACCTCAGGGGCCCTAAAAATAGGAATGCAATAAAATATTTTCCTTTTCTTCTTTTCGGAGAATATTTCTCAATGATATAAACACGATTTAATGACCCTGTTAGGATGCTGTTGTTTATGTGCTTCAGTTCATTGTTTTGCTTATGTAAAGGAAGCACCATTTAACCACACACCTGTTCAATTCATAGAGCCATCTGGACTTGTTTGTATTAGTGTGCATCTACAATCAAAACTGTGGATCATGTATGAAAAATTACACATGCTTACAGTATGTAAATACATAATCTGCATAGTTAGATCATAAGCAGCATGCACACAGTTTTGTTTTCCAGTCCTAAATCCTGTGTGGCAGATCTCCACTTCACTTCTCTGCAATTATTTGTCAGAATAACTGTAGACAAATAGTGAAAGCAAGGATTTTCTTGTGTAAAGATGCCAGCCGACTGAGTAGATCCATCAGAGTTCTGTTCCTGGAAAACATCAGGGGTCACTGAACTGCTTCCTCTCAAACATGTGATGTCACCCCTGCTGTCAGAGCACTAATGTGGGCAGAAGACTGAGCTCCAGTGCCATGCAGACTTCAATACAGCCCTGAGCCTCAGAAAATGTCTTTAAAGATAAAGGCGGCAGTCTGACAGAAATATATGATAGAACTGAAATGTTTCCATAGCTATAGGTAACAAAAAAAGCTGTAAGCGGCTAAAGCCTTAATCTCAAGGCATCCTTAAAGTAGAGAAATAACATACAGTAGCAGCATACCATATATGCCTCCCATCTGAAGGCGAGACGACTGGTGATATTTCATAAAGTTAAATTGTATATTTGTGTGATGTTATCCCGTTCAATATATGGCACTGACTCTGAATTATTTTCCTCAGGTGATAGGTTATTTGAAAATAGCTGCTCTTCCCACTTTAATTCATCTCTCTGCGTGCATGAAACTTCAAACAGTTACTTCAAATAAGTTGCAGACCACCTAATGCTTTTGTTATTTTTAATCCTACTGACCTTGCATGGAAGCTGAGAATAATATTTTATAATGAAACTCAGAGGCGTATTGAGAGGGGAGAGGGAGTTTATAACTTTCTGTGAGTGATGGAATACTGAATGAGACCTGCTTTACTCATATAGCAGACGAGATGAGACACTTTCTGTAGCTGTTGTTGCTTTTCATTTTTTAGCCTGATTAATTGATAATCTCTTCTTTAACAAAACCACAAACAGGAATAACATACAAATAATGAACTAAATTGGGCCAGAATAAAAATTGTCATAATTTATTTGTTATTTTTACATATTTATTTATTTTTATGAAATCGACTAGGGATAGGATAATACATCGATGCATCACAAATCGAGAAATGATTCTGGATCGATCCTGATATTTTCCGTATGTATGAAGATTCTCTCTCAAATCTGTTTTCAACAGTAGATGGCACTGCGTACTTTAGAAACAACATTATTCTGCTTCCTTCCAATTCCTTAAACACACACCACTTTAACCTTCTATAAAATAATCATTTGAAAAGGTTGAAGCGAATTATGGGGTGTTTGCAGCATGCTGTTTACATTTATCTTGCATCATAAAAGCATTCTGAGGTGTAAGACAAATGCACGGGCGGCCTTCTTCGTGAGCATTTGAGCGTGCGGTTAAAAATAGCCTAGTTCAAAACTAAGCTCAGAATTGTTTTGCGACGCATTTGGAAAATATCAGAAATTATCCACGAATCACAATGCATCATTAGTATTGTCCCAGCCCTAAAATTGGCAGTAAAAGGAGGTTCTTAACTTTTAAAAAATGTTGATTGTCAATTTCACAATAGTCTAAACTAAATTTTGACAATCTTTGGGACATGAATATTTAAAAACTTGTTTAAAACTATGGTTTGTGTTCTATCAATGTCTTAAATAAACATAAAATTATATATATATATATATATATATATATATATATATATATATATATATCACAGTCAAACCAAAAATTATATTTTTACTAGTGGGTTCAGGACACTAGTGTTCATTTATGTAAGTGAGGAGAGCAAAATAAAGTAAACTGTGACACATTATACCCAAAAATTCTTCATACAGTGGACTGCCAGTAAAATTGATAAATTTGGAACCAAAAGTTATTTAGACACTTTGACCTGACCATGTTTCAGCGTTATCTGACATAATTAAGATGATTTTTTTTCTGACACAGTTTAACTCTGAGATCTTGTCATATTTTATTGCCATTTTTTAAACTATAGTGAATAAACTGTATTAATGAATGAAATGTTCAAGGTGTCTGAATAAATTTTGGTTTGACTGTATATATAATTAGATATACAGATTCAGATATTTTATATCAGATATCAGTTTTATTTTATTAAGCACCTCCTTTCACTGACAATTAGTTGAAATAAATAAATAAATAAATATATGTTTCTTAGGCCCAATTTTGGATCCTGTTTTGTATACTGTTTGTGTTTGTGACCTGAATAACCTATAAAACCCTAAATCAGTAGGGGTTTGCTAGTTTGCTGCCAAATGTTGGCCCGTAGTTCTTAATAAACTTATATTTAAACTTATTATTAAAGAAGAAAATTGTCGGATCATTTTTTTTCTTACAATTAAGCGGGGTAACTGGATTCAGTGGTTGAGATTTATGAATGCAGACAACACTACAGTTTGTGTAAAAATTGAGAAAATGGAATGAGATTATTTACTTGACTCCCAGCCGTGCTGTAGGAGAGATCCAAATAATGCTATTCCTTAATACTAAATTGGTAGAGGATGCCAAGTACAGCCAGACCCCTGCTGAGCCTCAATAATTTGCAACTAAACCGAATCATGCAAACTTATCCTCCAGCCTAGGAAAAAAATGCCACTTAACTTAGTTTGCAAACTCACAAGCATTTATATCTCGAGGAAGTCACACATTGTAATTTCTCTCTCTCTTTAATGATGCGAGCAGTGGCTTGTATGACAGCACAGTCCATTCGGGTTTGATGCATATGCTGCAGCCACCCACCGATGCCTGTTTTAGGTTTTAAGGGTTTCATTCATCCTCCTGCCCCATTTAAGTTCAGACCAGGCCTCAGTGCACCTCAAACTCATAATGACATGATGGCCTGATATGCTACATGGTAATGGCCTATTAAGAAAAACAAGCAGCACTATAATTTCTGCTAACTTAGAAGCATGGGGTGATTAAAATGATCATTTTACTTAAACCTAGAATACCCAGGCTGCAGTATGGTTATGTATGCTTTTAAAAATCTATCACTTTTGATAGCATGGCAGATAAATCTTTTAAAACTGACTATAAAAAGACTTGCTTATATATTTAATGGAATTGAGTACTCTGCTGTGGAACCCACAGTAAACAATGTTTTTCTTCTTTCTCTCTCTTGTGAGTGTACTTGCAACTGTGGAAATAATTATAAATTTACGTTATGTCACACCACTATGACCGCTGCCAATATTTTACAGCATATGAGCAAGCATTTCAAGTGTTTTATGCTCCTCTCCAGACTTTGATAGGCAAAAATTACTGTTTTAGTTAGGATTGATCTCCTTTATGAGATTTTGGAGGCTGAGACCTCAACAACACAGCTTGGCCTTGCTGAAAGCACCCACCAGAGTACCATAAGCAGCGATCGCAGTGCACAGCACCAAGACAAAGAGGCTAAAGGCTCTATATTTATGGCTTAGTGTTTCAGCAACAGTGAGAGAGAAAGAGAGAGAGAGTGAGAGAGCAAGGAGTATATTTCAGTGACTGCTTTGGAGCTCTGATGACAGCAGGAGTGGAGGAAACAGTATTTTATCAGAGACAAGCTCCTGCAACGGTTCATTCTTATTCTGAAAGCTATATAGACTCTTTCAACAGGTTACCATCTATGCATTATAATAGCATTCCTGGCCTTGCATTTCTTTTTTAGCGTTTAAAGAAGGATGTTGCATTCCTCGTTTTTTCCTTGTGGTTTTTATGTTGAATACACCCACAATGGCAAATCTTTATACATATGTAGTGTTGTTTTTTTCACAGTTTTAGTCATAAGTTTAATCTTTAAAAGTAAATGTCATATTCATACATTTTAGTCAATTGTAGTCTGACTAAATGACATCTAATTTTGGTACAAAAAGTGCAAAATTAAACCAAAACAACATGTGAACTGCTCTTGTGAAACCCTGAGCTTCTGAAATAATCTGTTATTTAAACGGTGATTAAACGGTGATTAAATTATACAAAGAAAGCGATCAAAGAATGCTCCCTTCACAATCGCTCGAACTGTCAATCAAACAAGATATCAGTGACTGAGTTCTGGACACACATCAAAACTCCCGTTTTATTCAACAAATCTCTTAGTTACATCGAGTTTGCACTGTGAGTAACAATGAAAGCATTCGTTAGTAATTCAGCACTTCTCACGATTAGTTAATCTTGAGAACTGTAATAGTAAAAACGTGGTAAAAGATTTTGAGAGAGTAATACTTAGCTATTTCATATGCAGAGATGTTAGCCAATTCAAATCAGAGGACTAAAATCAGGGTAGCAAAAATTCCTGTTGCTGCATTAGGTAAGGGTAAGGCAATAGGCTATTATTGTTCAAACTGGCTGTCATGCCAAATCACATATGCTTGCCTATTCAAATTATAGTGGTTTGTGAACATGACCACTTTAATAACAAGAGCGTTTATGCTGGGATGTGTAGGCTGTTGATAGGCAACACGTAACCATTCCATGCATTTTACAGTGTTGTGCACTATAACCAATCACTCACGAATCTGTTGAGCTTATGAATGTAATGGCCAATCAGAGGCATTAAGATTAGTAATCGCTGACACACCAGAGTTTTGTTCAGTGTGCGAGCTGAAGTCTCACTGAATTATTCACTCTCGCAAATACTCTCATCATAAACATAAACAGATTTGGTGACTGTGCTCTTGAGAGCGTTTAAACTAATATAAATAGGTAGTGCTGAGCAATGTAGCAAATCACAAACACATCTGATGTTTTTTTTTGATTTTTGTCCAGTGCTAAGATCTACACACTCAAATCCTTTTGTTATAATTATAACTAGAAAAGTGTAGACTGTATGTAGGCTAAATACGATATTTATCATACAGTCAGCATAAGAGATAAACAGAATTTTGTGAGATTGAGACGAATTAAGATAAGCGACAGCTTAGTGATTATAAAAGGGAGCTTCTATGCACGCTTTCTAGGCAATAATCCATTCAGAATTTAAAGAAAATGTTGCATTAGGTAAGGGTAAGGCAATAGGCTATTATTGTTCAAACTGGCTGCCATGCCAAATCACATATGCTTGCCTGTTCAAATTATAGTGGTTTGTGAACATGACCACTTTATTAACAAGAGTGTTTATGCTGGGATGTTGTTGATAGGCAACACGTAACTATTTCATGACATTCTATTTAAATGTGTTTTTAAGGAGGAATCACATCTAGAGTTGGTTCACCCTCCGCCCATGATTAGTAGAAGTGCAACAACCCTGACTTAAGAATCCAATATGGCTGCTCAGTGCAGTGAAATGGTAGTAAAATACTGTTTTTTTAGCACTTCAGTTTGTCTGTGTCTCAATAAACTCAGTGGTACACACAGTACTATCCAACCTCTGTTTGTGGACATGATACTTAGGCATTACCTGTGCAAAAAAATGTTGTGTTTGTATTCTGAAAGAGCAAGCACTACAAAGCTTAGTTTTTTTACTTCTGTACTGGAACATGGCAACTTGGGTGTGATGCCATTCCCAGCTCCTACATCATTCTTCCAATCCGAGGTAAATGAAATGTAGCATTAGTTGAAGAATTAGCTCCATTGTTCACTTCGCATCCTTTTGCATGTGTCTAGTTTGGGGGAAAATAATGCAGTAATTTCACTGACGATATTACCTTGTATGTACACAAAGCCAACTTTTGTTTGTCAGTATGATTCAAAGGCATGAGTTGATGCCTAGAAATGTAACAACACATACGTATGTGGTTGTCATTGGAATGTGTTAAAATGGTGAGTCCATAAAAATCTGTCATTCTCTCATTGCCAGGTTATTTCACTATACCACGGCTCCTTCCACAGACTTGAAACGGTGTCTTGTTCATGTCACAAATGTCTTTTTCTGCAATTACAAGGAAAACTCAATTCTGCATTAATGTTCGGGGAAAAAATGTGCCCGGTTGACTGATTAACAGAGCGAATATCCTTCATTTCGTTCTAACACTGCGAGAAATGTCTAATCAGGACCCTGTCACTATAGTCAGCTTCTCCAGACGAGCCGTAATTCAGCCACCCTGCTGTTACTTGTGCTTTGATCAATCTGTGAATTATGCCCTGTCCTCTGGGAGCCACCAAATTTTCACCGGCTTTAAATTCATATTCCACTTGGAGATATAAAAGACGTATAGAGGCCAGGCGGCACCGTGTGTTCTGCAGGGTGTCCGATGAAGATAACAAGACCGCTTCCTCCCATGAAGAGCAAAAAGCGTTCATTTGAATATATTATACAGGTGTCCTGGTTTCTCGTTGAGAAAGAAAAAAAAAAATCCAAGCAATACTAAGCTGAAGGGCAGAAGGTACATCCTTGATATGTCTTTGTCCTGACATAACAGTTTAATTTATTTTTAAACAGTTATGTCAAAAGACTGTAAACTAGTAGAAGAAATTCCAAACAACTTCTTTGTACTAAATGCAACTTCTGTGGAGTTTGGGGCTGATAATTATGTTTCTTTCTATTTAGATGCAAAACAGTTCATTTACAGCTATAATGAATTTGCGAGCCCTATTTGCATCTGATAAAAATATATATATATATATATATATATATATATATATATATATATATATATATATATATATATATATATATATATATATATATATATATATATATATATAAAGGCCGTTTTATAATAGGTAATTTCAACAATATTGCCTGCATCTGCTTTCAGCCTGATATCAAAAGTGAAAGTTCCTCATTGCATCTACTTGAGAATAGTTTGCACCGCTCTGATGGTTTGCTTATAATTACAAAACTAAATCAGGCCATACCTGCAGGGACGCTCGGTTAGACAGCTGTCTAATGCACAAAAAAGGCATATCACTGCAGCTTTATGCACAAAATGATCACATTTAGCTCAAGTCTAAGAGGCACTTTGAAACTGAATATCTGAAATAAAGGAGAACAAATAATTGTACTGGGTTTTTGTTGAGATTTCATTTCAAATAAATCACGGCTGTCTAAGAAAAACTTTGTTGGGGATCATCTGATAGTTCCATTGTCTTCATTCCATGTTAGATTTTCCCTGTGAGATTACTATAGGGGAGACCAGGGCTAGTTGTCACAGTTTTTTACTCCAGTGAATATTTCTCTGGATGGGTCAATTTTAATATAGGCACATACCTTAAAATCTTGGCTTCAAAACAAAAATTATGTACATTTCCACTGTTGATTTCGCCTTTTGCTATAAAATACAGTTAATTCCACCTTTTGCCAAATGGGGCTAACTGTCACAATGAAATATTCCATTAAACAGCTGATTAAAGCTCAATTTAAATGGTAAAAAAATTATGAAACACAAAACAATGCAAAGAACAGCAGAAATGTAAAAGGTAACATGCAAAACTTAGGGCTGGGCAATATGGCAAAAAAATAAAATCTAATTTTTTTTTTTTTTTTCAGAACGATTCACGGTTTCAATTTCGATTTTTTTTTAAATGTTTAACTAGTCAACTTAAAAATGTAACTACAATATAATTCAAGTAACATTCTCTTTACTAACCATCTGGTTAAAAAAGTTCTATTCCAAGTGATTCCAAGTTCCAAGTCTATTCCACACCTGAAGTGTGTAAATAACTTCCGTATTCAACTTAGTAAGAAAGCGTATCTGACGTCGTGTCACTTTTTTCGTAAGTTGAATGTGGAAGGTGTATGACGTGTAAGCGCTTTGAACTGCGAGAGTTTTACACTTTCTTTGTAAGGTGAAAATTGGGTCTAATCTGAAAAAAAACTAATCCTGTTTTTTTCCAATTCCACTGCCCGTGTCCCGTTTTTTTTTTTTTTTTTTTGTTAAAGCAATAACGCATTTCTGAGTGAACAGCCGCTAAAGTCTAGCCTCTAGTGATGTGTTCTTAAAGAGTCAAAATTCTCTTAACGGTTATCATTGCTGTATTGTCAACATGTCTAATTTTTATTCAAAAACATGATTTCTCGATTTTAAAATAATAAAAATCAAGGCAAAACATTAAATTCGAATTAATAGAAAAAATCGCCAAGCCCGAGCAAAACTATCAAAATGTTTTGACCAACAAATATTGAGATTTATTAAATAATTGGACTTGTGATTTTTTTTATTAAATTATTCCTTCATTTATTTAATCATTTGATTGTTTGTTATAACAACTCTGGCATATTTATAAAGGAAGTTGTAGCAAATTAGTTCAAAATAAATATGATAATTAATCATAACTAATTATAATTAATTATAAATATTTGGATCAGATAATAAAAATTAACTTAATGTAATAAAATTAATATTACAATCAATTAACCTGTTTGGCCAATTGACACTCAGTGTTAATTGTTTATTAATTCTAAGAAATGTTCATTTCCAGGTTATGGGAAAGGTCTAGGCCGAAGCCTGAAATAAACTTGGGGTTCCTTAGAAGCTTCTAGCTTATTATCATCATCTTCACATCAGCATTTTCAGTACAGGAAAAAAGAGGAAAAAGGTGATCAGTAATTTTAAAGGGTGAAGATGTCACACCCTCTTGAGGTGTCTGAGCCAATAAGGAGTTGTTCTCTTGCAGGGAACTTTACAAGTCTTTGTGCTTTTGGCAGGAACACACTCAAGACAGTGGATTGGATGAATAAGACAAGAACCTTCTATATTCTTATAATACTAATGTGTCACAGAGTTAACATGTAACATAAATTACCAAATAGGAAACGAAAGTTGGAGTACATAGATCCCAAACATGCTACCCATGTGATTTCAGTTAACTATAAATTTGCAAATCTGGAACATTAATACCAAAATAGTTCAAAAGAGAATATTAATACATAGAATAAAGGCTATAAAAGGAAAGTCATGAGATGGGAAAATTGGATACATGTTTATACATATCTCAAGTGGTTATATATAGAATATATAGGATTAAGAGGGTTTATTTGTCCTTCCCAGAAAGAATGTTTTACGATCAGAAAAATTCTTTCTGATCGTAAAAGTTCTTATCTGTTTTCCTGTGTCCTGTTAGCTACATTTGGGATGCTAGTTGCAGTTTTAGGGGGATGGGTTCACAGAACTTTGATAGAGTGAGTGTCTGGATAATTGATTAAATATAATGAATAATTGTGTGTCTGATCCAGACGCTACAAAGTCTTTCTTATCTAGACCAGTTTCAGAGTGTTGACACTATGATAGTTTCGTAGTTGACAGTCTATAGTTACATCAGCAGACAGTATTGATTCATTTTCCTTCAGCTGTCTTTGTAGTTTTCAAAGTCCATACCACGTGGAGATGTAACACAGGATGCAATATAAGAAATAACTGTAAGGTAAAGTGTAAATGTCAAAGTGTTCTCCTCCATGATCCTATATAAGAAGGGGCTGTTGTTGTTTCATGGTAACCATGAACTCACCATATACACACAAATACCTTTTCATTGGCGTAACTTTGTTTTAAAAAGTGGGTGAAACAGGAGTGAGAAGTGGGATCTTCAATAGTACATTGAGTTTATTTTATCGACATAGAACTCATGTTTATTGTGATAGTTTCATCCTTATATCTACTATAATATATATAGTTAGTCCCGAAATTCTTCATGTTAGAAAATAAATACATGGTAGAACTTTTTTTAAGCGTGCCAGAGTTTCTGGATTCTAATCTAATCCGCCCTTGTACACTGTAAACCCGGATAAGTAGAATCTAATTAAAAAAACCGAGGTAATTCGTTGCCTTAAATTTTTTAAGTAATGTTAACTTAATAATTTGAGTTCATTTAACTTAAAATGTTTTGTAATATTAATTACTTTGTAGTTATTATACATAGTATATTTAAGTTCAATGTACTAAGCAAGTTAACTTGCCACCAATCAAAATGCATCCATGCCTCCCATCATGCATTGCTGCATGAATAAATTATGAGCTGAATTGTTTTAGTAATTTTCTTTATTCTCACTATTTAAGTTTTGCTGTTTTTCTGTGACTTTTTAGTAGCTTGTTTTCTAATGTTCAGAGATGAACTGTTTATCAGAATATGTTGCTTATCAGAGATTGAGCTCTAAATGAGTTTAGTGATTCAGATCAAATAATGATTATGTGAAAACATAACCAATACCACCTGATCATCTTATAACTTTGCTTGTCTGGTTTAATGCAGTTAAAACTGCCCAAACAAAATTTAATATTAAAAAGTCAAGGGTCAAGAGCTCAACTAAAACAAACCCTGATCTCGATGGTGGTAACTTAAAAATTGAGAGTTTCTCATTTGGTGAAAAACTACAGTATAAAAAGGTAAATGTTTGGAAAAAATGTCTGTAGAACAGCCAAAACAAATGTTCCAACTGTTCATCAACAGCTCCTTGAATTCACACACACCAGGACAAAATGCCGTCATTACCTGCCGCAAACCAGTGTGTAGGAGGCGTGGCCAGGAGAAAAACTTCATAATTTAAGTGCATTTAACTTACATTTATTAACACATTCAAATACACCCACAAATTAGTAGAATATACTCATATTTTATAAGTAAAGCAACCAAACTTAAATATTTTAAGTATATTGTAGTTATATTTTTAAGTTAATATAAAATCCGGGCTAAGAGTGTATAGTTTTATTATTATTATTATTATTATTATTATTATTAAAACCAAAGATGTTCATCAGTGATTGTATATCAAGAGCAGGAACACATTTGTGTGCCAGAACGCCTCTTACTTAACACAATGGAATTAAACTAATACTCTGCTAGTCAACTAGAGACATTTAATTTGTATTACATCTGTACCACGAGATGTTTCAAAAAGTGATGGGGACATGTCCCACCCACAAGTTACACCTATGCTACTTTCCCATTAAAGGGACCTAATTCTGAACAGACACATTTAAGAATCATCACCTGTACCAGCATTCAGGCCTGTGCTATATCAAGAGGAATCAGTGTTTCTTTTTTTGAACATAATGAGCATGAATGCGGTTATGTCATTACATGTGCATAGACAGCTAGTGCAAGTTCCCATTTTTCCTTGTTCATAGAAATTTGAAGTACTAATGTACAAAATGAGAATGTGTTTTGAGGAAAATAACCTCATCATTTCATCTGACATTTTTAGGAAGGGCTAAATAGTCAGTAAATTTGAACATAAAGCCATAAATGCCAGAATATGGCAGAAAAGGGAAAAAAAGTTCGAATTGTAAATGTGCTGCTGTGAATAATGAGATCTCCAGCAGAATATGGGCAAGGAGATAAAGAGATTGGGAAAAGAGAGAGAGAGAGAGAGAGAGAGAGAGAGAGAGAGAGAGAGAGAGAGAGAGAGAGAGAGAGAGAGAGAGAGATTTGACTATTAAACAATGGAAGGCAAAAGAAGGAAGGTGGTGAGAGAGGGAAGAGAGAGAGGGAGTGAGAAAATCTCATAAAAGCAATGCTGCATATGGCTACATTTTATGTGGGAAAGGGACAGTAGTTATATGATCAGGTACAGAACGAACCGCTATGGTTTTATTGGGTTGCATTAGCATACCACAATCCTGATCTCAGCCCCTGTAGGCTTATGTTTGGAATATACATGTGAATATTAAATGCTTGCTTTTGTTAACACGTAATGAAAGCAAGTGTGCTGCAGATCAGATTCATGGAGCGATAAAGAAACTGTTCAGATGTAAGAATCATCTAAATACAATAACTGTAAAATGAAATGTCATGGAGCTCATTCAGTCAAGGAATGCAAAGCCTTTTTTCTAACCAAATAACCAAACTGAATAACTTATTAAAAAAAGTAAATAACTAAAAAAGCAAAATACTGTAATAATAATTTTAAAAATGAATAAAACATTTTTAAATAACGATAAATATCATTATTAATATTGTTTTAATAAATGTATGTATATTGTTTTTGAAGAATGGGTGCAGAGGAAAATGCTTTCATGCTAGAGGGTTAATAGGCACACATGTATCATTGTTAGTTTTATAAAACCAACGTCACATTAGCAAACAACATGATTATGCACTGCCAGACCACCCTGATAATTTTAATACAATTATGTTGTGACACTGGTCACTTTAGGCTTTTCTTCTGCTGTCAGAGTCAAACAGACACACATGCTTAGACAAAATGACAGGGGAAGAGAAGAAGAAAAGGGGAATCTGAGCTTAAACTGAGCTTAACAGTGTCTAAGCCAATGCTAATGTTATCTCTGATTTAGTCTTGTGCGTGGGAGCCTCTGGGCTCAGTGCTCATGGGATCATTGCACATTGTAATGCACTGTGACACCAATGGAGCTCTTTCTGCTTGGCTTTATGATGAAAAAACTCAGGGGGATCGGGGTTCGTCTCCTCAGAGCTGCACAAATGTCTTCATTTCTCTCCTTTTCTGAGGAATGCTAATGTATTTTTAAGTGGCCCAAACGCCTGATAACTCGAATTTGATAATTCCCCTAATGTTTTACTGTTTACAGCTTGTATAACATTTTGCAATGGAAGGTGTTGGGGAATTCTGTTAAGAAGTATGAGTTTTTCAACGAAACTCTCTGTGGTGAAGACAGATTAGTTTGTCCTTATTTCAAGTAGTGATCAATCAGCAGTGCACAGTTATTGTCAAATGTTTTAATAAAACCTCACTTTATGTTGCTGCTACATAGTTTGGTGATATGTAGTGAGTCAAATGATCAACATTTTTGTCTCTACAACACCCACAATGAGTCGCTCAATAGCTCATGCATTCATATCATGAGCCATCTCATGTTCTCTTATCTCACTAGATTCAAAGCTCATAACAGCTCAATATATTCACCTTCTCCAAGGTTATAATAACCATAATAACATTTCTCCCTCTCCTTCTGTTTTTCAGATGAGTTTAAGGCCTTTCTCAAGAAATTGCCAACAGATCATTTTTTAAACACCTCTGCCGTCTTAAAGTTCTGGACATCAGATCTGGTCCTGCAGAGACGTTTTGGTCTGCTGGAGGCGAGCACTAAAGTGGTGCTGGGAAAAGCCATCAAGATAGTGCGCAAACTCTTCACTCTCAGCAAGCGCTGTCCTACACAGCCAAAGATCAGCCTGCCTAGAGAAAGGTACAAGGACATATGATCTTTTGTTGTTGTTTTTGTAAAGCATGTAAAGTAGCATGTACAATGTGGGATTTAGAAAACATCAATTAAATGGATAGCTCATCCAAAAACTCTTTCAAATCTAATTAATCTAATCTAACATGAGAGTTTGTGTTTACATAATATATGTGCGTTTGTTTATTTATATATATATATATATATATATACCGATCAGGCATAACACTAACACTGACAGGTGAAGTGAATAACACTGATTATCTCTCCATCACGGCACCAGTTAGTCGGTGTGATTTGTTAGGCAGCAAGTCAACATTTTGTCTTCAAAGTTGATGTGTTAGAAGCAGGAAAAATGAGCAAGCGTAAGGATTTGAGCGAGTTTGACGAGGGCCAATTTGTGATGGCTAGACGACTGGGTCAGAGCATCTCCAAAACTGCAGCTCTTGTGGGATGTTCCCGGTCTGCAGTGGTCAGTATCCATCAAAAGTGGTCCAAGGAAGGAAGAGTGGTAAACCGGCGACAGGGTCATGGGCGGCCAAGGCTCATTGATGCACGTGGGAGATTGTTATATAAGACGTACTGTATAAGATTGTTGGCTGTTTCATTCTCAATATATACAACATTGTGTGGTTTATTTAGACTATGGCTTAGAGGTATTGAAGCTGCACTATTGCATGGTTCAGCTGTTGTTCTTATAGACAATTATTTGTTTTTGATTCTGCAAAGAAAAGGTTGCCAGATATCTGAATTTGTGGGGAGAACAAAGAGAGATGAGACTGGAGGATATTAAAGTGACTGAATGGTGTGTCTGAAGAGTGGTCAGCGTGTGCACACTATAATCAAGAGCTCCACGCGAGTGACAGGTTGTAGTTAGCATCCTTCAGCTTGAAGACTTTCACTCCACTGAGACGGCTTTCACCTGCACAAGGAAAAACACACTAGAACTCACCCAAACTGAGCCATAGGGCTTTTCACACTTGAAACAGTTAACCATGGGTCATTCTAAACCCCAGGTAAATGGATGGGTTACAGTATCCTGGGTTACAGTATCTTTATTCACATTACACGCTACCCATAATACACCTGTGCCATGTTGAACATCCAGTGATCAGTATGAGAGAAGAGAATTGGACTCAAAGCACCAAATTTTAACTGCTCTAATACAAGATCCACACATTTGTATGGTCCTGACAAGCAGACAATAACATGAACATGATGAATAGGACATGTGGCTTTGCATGGTTAATTGACATACAACTGTTATCACTTAGGGTGGACCCACTTTTGTTGCAAGCTATTTTGACAATAATGGCTGTATGTTAAGTTATTTTCAGAGGACAGTAAATCTATACTGCTATACAAGCAGCACATTGACTACTCTAAAATATATACAAGTTTCATTTCTATAGTACTGCCCCTTGAGAAGATATACTAAAATGGTTGCTGAAATGTGAGGGGTGTACTCACTTTTGTGAGATACTGTGTGTGTGTGTGTGTGTGTGTGTGTGTGTGTGTGTGTGTGTGTGTGTGTGTGTGTGTGTGTGTGTGTGTGTGTGTGTGTGTGTGTATATATATATATATATATATATATATATATATATATATATATATATATATATATATATATATATATATATATATATACCAACAACTATTCAGTCATTTCTGATATTTTTGATATATTTTTACTAGTGGTTGCAGGACACTATCATTCATTTATGGAAATAAGGATAGCAAAATAAAGTAAACTGTGACATAATTATACCCAAAAATTCTTCATACAGTTGACTTCCAGTAAAATTGATAAAAATTTGGAACCAAAAATTATTCAGACACTTTGACATGACCATGTTTTGATTAAGTGTTATCTGGCATAATTAGGGTTATTTTTTTCTGTCTCAGTTTAACTCTGAGATCTTGTCATATTTTATTACCATTTTTTTAAACTATAGTAAATAAACTGTATTAATGAACGAAATGTTCAAGGTGTCTGAATCAATTTTGGTTTGACTGTATATATAAAAGCATGAATTCTAGGGTTAATTTCATAACAGCTGGCAAAGTCTTATGTTCTCCCAAGAAAGTTTAAGAATTTCTTTTGAAAGAAATTTTAAGAATTTCTTCTGAACTGAAATGGACATGTGTAAATGAATTTCTCTTTGTTTTATTTATATATTCAGTTTATTTGAATGAAAAAGAAAAAAAAAAAAACAAGAATCTTTTACCATACAACTGACTTCAGAGAGATTTCTCATCAAAATAGAAGATTCACATACAAGTCAACATGTATGAGCACTGCTTAGTGGTTTATTTAACACCTGAATTACATCTTGACATCAAATGCTCTCATGAACAAGAAGAACATGCTACATTTGTGGATTTATAATATTATTAATAAATGCAAAAGTCCAGGACAAGAGGAAAGCCAGATGAAATGAAATCCCACAGGGAGGCAGCCAACAGAAAGGGCATGTGATGCAAGACATTTTATTTATATATGCATGGAATTAAGTATGCGTCAACAGTTGTGAAGTGAGTAGGAAGATAATGGAGAGCCCATGGAGTTGGAGCATTTATTTAAGTGACTTGTCTCTTGCTAAATTGGATAAAAGAGAATGAAAATGATGCACCATCTCCTCACACGCATCCCCAAAGGCTTTTAAGACTCACTTCCTCTACTGGTTAGGAACAATTTACATTTGTCAAAGAACAGGCTATCAGCACTCGATTAATATTCGTATCAATCAGCAAGAGGAAATGAACGCCTCATTTACCCCAAAGAAAACAATGATGGTCAAGTTTTGACTAAACCATTTTAACATGTTAACTGAACAACAACCACAGAAATCTTTCGATTTTATCTTAATTTAGTAAAGCCAGGCCTGTCATTGTTTCAGGAACTAATCTCATCCGTAATCATCACCTTCTCTCTTGCAGGACTCTGGGTTTTTGGCTCAACAAAGCCCAGTCTCTGTTGTACTGTAGCGAGCATGGTGTGCACGGCACCTTCTCTGAGGAACTGCAGGGCTGCATCTGCGCCGCAGAGCAACGCGCTGTCTGCCAGGGCACCGTGCCATGTAGGGTGGGTGAGGGGACCCTCTGCTCATCCTGCGCCCCGGACAACATCACCCGCTGCGGCACATGTCTCCCAGGCAGCATCCTCCATATGGGCTTCTGCCGCCCTAACATCGCCAACTCTTTGGACCACTACGTCAACTTTGACTTTGACATGCCGGACGCAGAGATGCGTTACCTCCTCCAAAGGCTCGATAGCCGCATGGAGGTCCACGCCATCTACATCAGCAACGACGTGCGCCTAGGCAGCTGGTTCAACCCGGCGTGGAGGAAGCGCATGCTGCTCACCCTCAAGAGCAACAAGAACAAGTCCAACCTCATCCATATGCTGATGGGGATCTCTTTCCAGATCTGTTCCACCAAGAACAGCACGCTGGAACCCGTGCCTGCTATCTATGTCAACCCCTTCGGGGGCAGCCACTCGGAGAGCTGGTTTATGCCCGTCAACCAGCAGGACTTCCCAGACTGGGAAAGAACTAAATTGGATGCCTCACTCCAGTGCTACAACTGGACCCTCGCTCTTGGCAGCAAATGGAAGTCCTTCTTCGAAACGGTGCACATCTACCTGCGCAGTCGCATCATCACTGACGATCCTGCCGTCAACGAGACGCTTTTTTACGAGCCGCTGGACCTGGATGACCACTCGGCCAACCTGGGCTACATGAAAATCAACAGTCTGAAGGTCTTTGGCTACAGCATGCACTTTGATCCAGAGGGGATCAAGGACCTGATCCTGCAGCTGGACTACCCGTACACGCAGGGATCCCAGGATGCGGCCTTCCTGATGCTTCTGGAGATGAGGGACCGCATCAACCGGCTCTCTCCGCCGGGAGACAAGCCGCTGGACCTCTTCTCCTGCCTGCTGAGGCACAGGCTCAAGCTTTCGTCCAGCGAGGTGGTGCGCATACGGGAAGCGCTCCAGAGTTTTAACGCCAAGCTCCCCAACTCCACAGAGCCAGAACTCAGCCAGCTGTGCAGCTAGCTCAAATGAGCCTCTGTTGCTCATTTTTGCCTGCCTCTGAGAATGTATTTGTAAATGTGATGAGAGAGAAAGGGAAAAGAAATTTATTGTCGGTGTGCGTGTAAATGTTTGTGGATGAGATTGTCTTTGAACCCTCTTCCTTTGGGCGGCAATTGTAAGAAGCAGAATTTTTGATTGTAACAGATACTGGAGCACATCACGTGGAAGCCGTACATTGCCAGAATATTCCCTTGCTGGGAAAACCTTGTTGGATCTAGCCTACAGTCAAATCTACTTAATGTCTTTGAGTAAAGGTTCCTTTTGAGACAATGGACTGCCTACACGATCCACGGAAAAGAACATTTTAGGTCAGAATATATACCTACGGTTTCTTAGCACGTATATGTGCTGGTGCTGTAGTTATCCTTGGTGATGTCATTGTTCGAGATGGAGAATGGACAATGAGAAGTCAGCGGTCCAACAGTTATAACAATCAGCAAAGATTCAAATTCGAGCTTTTCTATTTTATCTGGATTTGCAAATCCTGTATTGTGAGATCTGTATATCTGTATTTAATGTGGAATTGAATTGCCAGAATGTTGGATATGAATTCCCTTGTATACAGAGATATGGCTAAACCAAAAGGTAAACATGAGAGCAAACTGAATGCCGAAATTTCTTTACAGTTTTTTTTATTTTTTATTAATGTTTATTGAAATCTCTTTTAAGAAGGCAACCTTAAGGTTACGGTACATGCTTACTATATTGTTTTGAGAAGGTTTGTTGGTCACTTTGTAAATACTGCTCATCTCATTCGAAACGTGAAAAGCTTCACATTGCTTCTTGGATATATACTGATAAACACATGTATTTGTACTTTTTGAAAGTGCAAAGACCAAAAAGAAAAGAAAAAAAACACACACTTTAACACAAAACAACTGCCTTATGAAGTGAAGTCTCTGTTCTGATATCAAAGCACACTTGGCTGTATGTCTCTCTCTCTCTTTAAGAAAAAAGCAGAAAACACTTTTTTCTCTTTCTTTTTATCCTCTATACTTAATTCTGATTTCAGTTACAGTGATCTCTAATCTGTAAATGTCCATTTTTAATTGAAGTATTATATGAGGAGTGCATTGTGTCATCTATGTGCAAATACAGAGTTACATTTACATCACCTGATTCAATAGCTTTGCTTTTTTCACAGCATTTCCCTGATTTTCTATTAGACACTTGATGATGTGACGAGGCATAACTGTAATACATGAATTCATTTTAGTATCTCTACATCTAGAGGCAATTATTTCCACTCAGCATTTAATAACTGTACATGTACTGCTTAAGTGTTCTTGATTAAGTTGCTTGGGTTGTAGCATTTGTCAACACAAACAGCCACAGAATTACAGCCTTTGACAACACAGAGCATTTATTACTGCTTTTTATATAAAACTGGAATGTGTGGAAATGTCTTTGAAAATTGCGTATATGCATCAACATAAAAAAACGATCAGTTTTCTGTCAGCATAAGATGGATCGCTCAATATACGAAGAGCAACTTTTACAGTGCGAGGTAAAAAAAAAACAGAATAAAAAAGTGCAATTTATGCTGTTGTCATGGAGAGCTGTAGGACCTTCACGATATATATGTGACTCAACTGCAAAGGGGGAAAAACATTCTCACTAAATTCAGAAGATGGAAATCACAGTCTGTAAATATGAGCTGTTTATCTTAATGTCTAACACAGGAATCGGTTTTCACCCTTCAACAAATTGTCAAGACAGTGAAGGGCGTTGAAATCAATCACAACAGCACTATGTAAACTGGCATAGCCTCCCTCTTAAGAAGGCATAATCTATCTGAATATTTCTGTATTTCATGATTTATTATGACTAAAATGCCTGAATTTACAGTGTTTTTTAAAGAAACACTTTAATAACCTAAATGAATTCATAAACAAAAGTCTTAAACAAAATATTTACATATATACTGTACACTGCTGTTCAAAAGTGTGGGGTTGGTAAGATTTTTTTAATGTTTTTGAAAGACTGTATTTCAAAAAAAGTCATTCAATTCCTGTGATGGCAAAGCTGATTTTTCAGCAGTCTACAATGTCATATGATCCTTCAGAAATCATTCTAATATGCTGATTTGATGCTCAAGAAACTTTACTTATTATTGTCAGTGTTTTGAAAAAATTGTGTTGCTTAATAGTTTTGTGGAAACCGTAACATTCCCCCCCCCCTCCCCCCTTAGGATTCAACATAATTTGTTTGAAATGCATATCCTTTGTAACATTATAAATGTATTTACTGTCACTATTAAATGAATGCGTCCTTGCCTAAATAAAAGTATTAATTGCTGTTACTGACCCCAAACTTCTGAACTGTAGCGTATAGTTATGAATATTGGTAACACTTTACAATAAGGTTCATCTTGTTAACATTAGTTAATGCACTGTGAACTAACATGAACAAACAACAGTATTTTCATTAACTAATGTTAACGAAGATTAACTACAGAAACAAATGTACTGCTCATGGTTAGTTCATGTTAGTTAATACATTAACTAATGAACCTTATTGTAAAGTGTTACCTGAATATTAAATATCAAGTGAAGCAGATTTTTCTGTGCAAAGGCATGAGATGAAAATTATTTACCAAGGCTCTGACCATCTACTGAATGTATGTATTGTAATACACTCTAATTTCAAAGTGAACATACTTGTTTAATGTCTAATCCAGCCATTTTTGTGATTTCAGATTTTACTATTTAAAGGGATAGTTCACCCAAAAATGAAAAAAAATGTAATTTACTCATCCTCAAGTTGTTCTGAACCTGTATACATTTCTTTGTTCTGCTAAAAACAAAGGGAGATATTTAGAAGAATGTTTGTAACCAAGCAGATCTCGACCCCCATTGACTACCATAGTAGGAAAAAAATAATATGGTAGTCAATGGGGGGCGAGATTACAAACATTCTTCCAAATATCTTCCTTTGTGTTCAGCAGAACAAAAACTTATACAGGTTTGGAACATCTTGAGGGTGATCATTTTTGGGTGAACTATCCTTTTAAGTTTAACTTTAGCACATTTGATGTTAACATGCACCCAATACTTTGCTTTTGAAGCATTGTACATTTACGTTTAACACAAGCCAGACAAGCTCTCAGAATCTTTACTGTAACAGTTACAACAAGCAGCCTTGTTTTTTGATTTCTTTGGGAATTCACCAAGGGAGTTATTCTGATTCTGCTTTTCAGATACACAAGATTATGTTTTTCTAGAAACATGTAAAAATGTGACCTACTTTCAGGCTTTCTCTGCACGCCTTTTCAGTGACTTGAAAATAAAATGGGAGGTTTTTCAGAAAAACGTTTGAAAAGCAGTCCCCATTAGCATTCTTTGAAAAAAGAAAAAAAAAAAATTCCTCTAATGTGCACAGTAATGCTGCAGGAAAGGGGCAAAAAACAATTATTTGTAGTGAATTCATTGCATTAATTAATTTCAGCCTGTAGTTATTTACTGAGCATGCTCTGAAACAAAATGGCATGTTGTCAAGCGAATCCAGCTCCTGGAGTTTGAGGTATCCGCTGAGTCAACTTAAATACATCTCAATGCTATTTCAGGACATTTCAGCTCTGTTCTTGATTTGGGTCGCAATCAGTTTTCCCCATCCTGTCTTAAAATACGCTTCTGTGCTGCAGACACATATCTGTATATGTGTCACTGCCAAGAGTCAGACACAGTCACAGTGGTGACGAATTCATTATGCCTGTACATACAGCAATTTTATGAATAATGTTCAAATAAGATTTGATCTCAGAGGGGTCAGCCCAGGGTCCTGCCTTCAGCCTCCATGCATTGCCATAGTGGGACATATGGGACACTTTTTTCTTTTTGAGAGGTATCAATGTCCAGAACCAAAGTGCTGAATGTAAATAGTCTGACTGCATCCATTTCTATGAGAGACAAATATAGCTCAGTTGCGAGTATGAAATATTACAGAGGGGATTCTGTATGTGGTGTATGATTGGGTACAGAGTCAGATATGGACAGGTGTGGCCATAATATTATCTTTATACTCTTAAGATCATTTCTCTCTTTCTCTCTCTCAATGTTTTAACAAGATGTAAATGTTCTTATATGAATTAATAAAAGGAAAAAGCAATCCTTTCCCCACATGGAGTCTCTAAATAAATGCTTTACTGGGTAAGTGCCATCTCCTTTCTACCATGAAGAGCTTACTCTTTGATCTGTTATACACCAACAGACGACCATTAAAAGATTAAATTTAGCCTGCACTGTGCATTGTTTTCCATGGCACTAATCATTTACTTTTATAGATATGTTTGCCTCGTCAATTTGTAGGCCAATTTTTAATAGGTTTTTAGAACAGCAGTCCCAGAATGTCTTGAAAACTCCAATTCCTGAGTTCGGATTTGAATGGAATGTAGCTCTATTATGCAACATATAGGCTCACTGGAAAAACATGCCTTTAATTACATTTGCAAAACATACCCATACATACAATTCACTGCAGATTCCTTCCAAAATGACTACTAGTGGCAGTAAAACACCAACAACTTTTATTCCTTTTCAGACTAACTAAAATTACTAAATTTATTTTCGCAGTTCCTTTTACAATGTCATGACCTCAAACACTTTTACCATAGCGCATGATTTGTAGTCTAATTCATGTTGGCGTCGACATCACATCCTTTCTGGCATAATAAACTTGATCATTAGCTGATCTGGTACTACATTGCACTACATCCCATGAAACACAAAAGAGCTCAAAGACTTATAGAAGCAAACTAAAATGGCGTGGTACCTTATGCATTTTTATCTCATGTTTGCTTTTGTTAATGCTGTCGATTAGGTTTAGGGAGGGGATCAGTGTATGCATTGCACGGTTAAGTTATTTTCAAATGCGACAGACTTGGGTTGATATTAATAGCAAACAGGAAGCAGAATTGTCATTCAAATTTGAATTTAAGAAAGTAATTAACACAAATTCCAATAAACCCCCTAAAATGAATGATTTAACAAGAAAAAATAAAGTTTCTCAATATAAGCCTTGAATGTTCTTAAATGTTTAAGAAAACAGTTTTGTCTTAAAGGTTGAATTTTGACATTTTAATTTTTGAGAATGCTATTATTTGTTGAATTTCTTCTAACTGTAATTCAGTAAATTCAATGTAATTTACAGGGTCATCGCAAGTTCCGTCGTTACTTACATAGTTCAATGATGTGGTGTTTCCCGAAACCATCGTTCAAACGAACATTCGCAAACTGCATCACAAACTTGTGTGGTTGGAACGACAGCTCTCGAGCTGTGGTTAGAAGCATAGTTTCTTGTTTTTATGATATGTGGACTTAATAAATCGTTATCTTGAGCAAAATAAGCAAGCTGACATCAAGTACAATGTATATCTTTTATTTTGAATATATACAAGTGTCATTTATATATTTTAGTTTGTCAAGAGATTTAAAGCACCGTTTTTGGAGAGTGCGCATGTGCGTACGTGCTCTGGTACGTCAGTACAAGCATTTGATTTAATCTGGAAATAAAGCAAAATAACTGAGGAAAATGAGAATTAGTCCTCTAATGCCATGTCTGTAATTTATAGCAGAAATTCTAGCATTAATTCGATCTCAAACGGATTCATTTAAAGAAGTTATTGCTCCACCACCTGCGTGACGTCATTCACCAACGTGGTTGAACGACAGGTTTGCGACAATACGGTTTCAGGAAACAGTCGTGACTAGCTAGTTGATTTGTTCAAAGATGCATCGTACTATGGTAGTTCAGCAGTGAGTTACATTGTTGTTCGGGAAATGCATCCCAGTTCTTCACTTCCTGTGTGGTATGGCAAATTCAATCCAAATTACACTCTGTCACATCAAACTCATGTATTCAAAGGGAGCCAGTTCTTCAGTTCTGAATTTTGCACAACCCTGCCAGTTAAAGGTGCAGTAGGTGATCTGGGAAATGCTAACATTAGCCTGCTAGCATTGAAAGCATACAATCCCACCCATTCCTGCAAATTGCAGTCCAAAGCCATGCCTCCTCCAAAACACACGACGCATTCACACACAGCTGCTCTTGGCAAAGCGTCACATGAGATCAAACTACATCATGTCTCAAAGCACATTACAATAATAATAAAAGTAAACAACTTAGAGAGCTTGTACTTGACTGCTGCAGATTCATTTCACTGTTGATACTGACTAAACAGCTCCGGTTAGAACGTCACAGGTTGCCATCTAGTAACCCTTAAATCATACCTCGGGTCTTTAGTGACCCGGGACATCATTCAGTACCCTCCTCCTCATTCATTTTTTAAAGTTAGACATCAACCTTCTTGGTATTCCTCAATCAATTTATTATAAAGAATATAACCAACAAAAAAAAAAAATCATAAAATTATAAAAGAATGCCTATTTTTGTATTCATTCTTTGTAAAAATTGTATAGGGTCGCAAACGACCCGAGGTGTGTATGAGTGTACGTATATTTTTTCTGCACAACAATAATTGAATCTTAGATGACAAAATAAGTGCAATTCATCTTTATTCCACAAGGTAGCAATGTCTGATATACAATGATGAAGTGACAATTCAGACAAAAAACGGAATAATAAGAAAAACATGAAATGGCTCAGCGATTTACTGCAGAGCAAGTACTGAACGCAATCAAATATGACTGTAACTGTCACTGGATGGATCTGGTGAAGCTGTTAGCGATCGAAATATTGATTTTGAAGATGTTGAAAATTATATAGTTTTGAGAATACGTTTGAGATCGCAAATGGGCTCATATTCATGACCTCTAACATAAAACTAGCCCATTATTTGCTGAATTTACTGGGAAATGAGCTCTGACGAGCACAGTGATGATGGCATAAAACATCTGCTCAAACTGAGCCCTTTCAAGCTCCAAAAGGTAACAAAATATGATTTATTTTATTCTTCTGCAACTGTTACTCTAATATCAGAGGAGTTTTATTTTATTGTGACAGGCAGAGATCCTTCCGTGGAAGATAAAAATCCGGGTCAATAAAGACCCGAATATGTAAGAATGATTGCCGAAACAGTCATGCATTTAAGGGTTAATTACGGTAGTTATGGCGTGAATGCAGCATAAGCTCGTTGTTTTGATTCAGCAGGAACTGTAAAAGGTGGCTGCTGTTTGTTTGTGGTGCTCCGTGACATAACATACATAAACTCGGCATAGCATAAAATGCGCTGATGACGTATGATGTCTGTGCGAACAGGGTGCACAAGGGTATGTAAAAACATAAGCTGACAGGCAGGTAGGACATCATATTATTTTATTCGGACCGAATGTAATAATTGGATGAACATTTTATGGTCCGACACCTTCCACAGATGATATATATTTATTAAAATATATTTAGACCGTTTAGCATTGCTATCAGAATATGAGGAGACTTTCAACCAGTATAACAAAAAAATGTTTCTGTAGAGAATCACCTATTGCATTATTTGTTTAATACTATTTTACTAATAAAAAACAACTATGATAATTCTCTTACAGGCTTTAGGACTACAAACTGAAAATTAAATATAGGGGGACAAAACTGCTGTGGCTGTATTTTTATGAGAGAGGCCATTTTGACTTCTGTCACTCCTTCCATATGTCCCTGCTAGAACAGAAATCCTGTGAGGAAGCAGGAAGATAAGCAAGTCAGGGAGTTCAAAATATAATCTGACTTCAACACACCACACCGCAGAGCAAATAAATTCTTCCTGATTCTCCTCCAGTGTACGTTTGAGGATTCAAAGGCAGATAAAGAGACACCACAAACCGGTTTAGCACAACAGAGAGCAGGAAGAAAGTTAACAAGACAGGTTTCCATGGGCATTGAGGGTGGATACACCAGCCTAGTTTATTTGTTCTCTCTAAAACGGGGGTTTTAAAGAAATGAAAAGGTCGACACTGGTAGAGGAACAGGAGGAATTGGCACGCCAGCTTCCTCAGCTTCAGCAGAGATGTGTGAATCGATAAGATAGTTGGGGGTTGACAGAATGACAGCCACCGGGAGTCCTGAAGGACATCCTGTGAGGGAGAAGAAAAGAAGAAGGGTAGAAGAGAATCTGACAGGACACTTTAATGAATAGTAATTATTTTTCAAAGGAAATCGCTCTGTGGGTTGTAATGCTGAAATCCGTTTCCCACTTGAGGAATAAAGATGTGATTTGTTACTCAGGCCAACGGGAGGTTTGAAGAAGTACCCTGACACAGAGGCTAAAAGTCCAGAGCAATGAGTCATTTTGAAGAATATCTCTTTTATTGGGACTGAAACACTAAAATATCAAATTTTTCTAATATATTTTGTCTTTATCTGTCTTTGCATGTACAGTTCACCACCAAACAGTAAAGAAACAGTTTACCCCCCAAAAAATTTTGTAATCATTTCTTACCTTCATGTTGTTCCAATGCACATGATCGACTAAGGACAAAAAAGAAGGACAATCTGTTGTTTTCCCATTCAATATGACTGTATTATTAGAATGCTGACTCTTTATTGGCTGAGTCAGCATCACATGCATGCGTATTGCTGCTCACATGAACAGCGTCGGCCAATCCTGAGTCGGCATTCGGGCGTAAACATGGAAGCGCTGCACTGCGTTCACTGTGTCAACAGCGTCGGAGAATAACAGGGTAGTGAAAAAAGTCATTATTTTGCTTTTGTGCACAAAAACTGAATGTTGAACCACACATTAACTATTTTAACAATGTCTTTAATCCCTTTCTGGACCTCAAATGTGCAATGACATTGCTGCATATGTGTGGTTCAGGAACCTTCGGATTTCATCAAAAAATATCTCAATTTGTGTTCTGAAGACGAATGAAGGTCTTACAGGTTTGGAACGACATGAGGGTGAGTAATTAATGACAGAATTTTCATTTTTGAGTGAACTAACCCTTTAACCACAAGGAGACCGTAAAGTCTTTTGTTAACAACAGATTTATAAACTCTTCTTTTCACAGAATAAAGTAAGTCATACAGGTTTGGAACAGCATGAAGGTGAGTATAAAATGAAGACAGAATTCTTATTTTTTGGATGAACCCTCCCTTTAATGAGATAAGCTGTCCTGGTATAATTAAGTTTCTCCTACTTGTCTTTGCCTCCTCTTACATTTATAACAAAACTTATCCAAGATCTACTAGAGGCCAGACAACTGTCTAATGTAATCCTATGGCCAGCCGAAAGTACGAGAACTAAGGACTCCCTCCCAAAAATAATGAAATAAAAGGCCTTTTTGCAAGAGTCTTTCTTGATCTTCTTCTTTTGCGCTCCAGGCAATGTGCAGCTGACAAAGAGAGTGAGTAACTCCTTAATGACACTGGCTCATTTGAAGATGTGCAAAAAAGCAGCGAAGGAAACTCTCATGTGTGTCTGGCCTTGAAATACAGTATGTTGTCTTTCTTTCACACATCCAATACAATGTTTAATGAGGAACTAGAAAAGAGAATAACTGCATTTGCTAGTGTGCTGGATGTCATATTATTAATTTTATGGCTTTGGACATCATGGTATGTACTACTGTGTATCACAGCAACATTTTATACAATGTACTAACTATACAATATAGTTTGGTTGCTTTAGTATTGTGCACATCCAACAGAAAGCAATACACACTTGACAACAGCCAATGTCAAAGTTTATGTTGGCCCTTAAAACATAAATCTCAGAGAGAACTGAAAGTAAACTTTGTCATACTCTGTATGTCTCTGATAAGCATGACACAGCGTCTAGAACTACAGTAGTCATTATGCTTACACGTCCTCCTGTAATTTTTACTTAAATATTAAGTGCTTATTTAAATATTGTGACATGTATGTTCACAGAAGAAAACTTACTACTAGGACTACTAGGAACTGCTATATACAGGTTTATATTTAATGTGAATAATGCATAATGGATAATTATTTCTAAAGTGAAGGTCATGGTAATCCACTAGTAATGACTCAAGTATTACCAAATCCTTCAGAAGGAATTAGTAATTATTTGGATCAGTATTCTAGAGTGAAAAGCATGATAACTCTCTAGTAATGACTGAAATCATTAAGCTTTTGAGGTTTTTGTAAGGTTTTGGATAGTAATGACTCAAGTGTTACATCCTTCCAAAATAATTACTAATTATTTGGAACAGCATGTGAAGATTTATGAATTTTTTGTTTCAAATCAGTGGTTTGGAGCGCATATCAACCTGCCAAAGTCACGTGATTTCAGTAAATGAGGCTTTGTTATGTGTTTCGAAATTTTAATGGTTCACCGCTGGGGGGCGTGACTTTGGCAGTTTGATACACGCTCCGAACCATTGATTCGAAACAAAAGATTCGTAAAGCTTCAAAGCTTCATGAAGCATTGTTTTGAAATCACCCATCACTAGATTTTGTTGAATAAAGTTAATTATCTTACTGTCAATGGAGGTCGCACTGAGTCATCCAGTTTTATCAAAAATATCTTAATTTGTGTTCCGAAGATGAACGAAGGTGTTACGGGTGTGGAACGACATGAGGGAGTAATTAATGACAGAATTTTCATTTTTGGGAGAACTAACCCTTTAATGATGGAACAGTATTCTAAAGTGTTACCGTAAGTGCACCAATAACCAAAATCTCTGTGTATGAAACACAAACAATTCCTAATGATACAAAATAGCAAAAATAAAAGGGTTACACTTTATTTTAAGGTGAAATAGTTACATTGTACATACTCAAATAAGTACTGAGTACTATTCATAAACTAAACCTTAAAATAAAGTGTTTCCAAAAAAAGTACCAATGCATTCAAAATATTGTGTATGGATTGGCAATAGTGCAACATTAGTCTAACCTTTCACCTTAGCTTTCTAATTTTGCATTCAGAGCAAAATTAGGAAGATATTTGGAAGAATATATAACCAAGCAGATCTTGCCCTCCATTGACTGCCATAGTAGGAAAAAAATACTATGGTAGTCAAATATCTTCCTTTGTGCTCAGCAGAACAAAGAAATTTATACAGGTTTGGAACAACTTGAGGGCAAGTAAATGACAGAATTTTCATTTTTGGGTGAACTATCCCTTTAAGTGGCCAACTGAAATTAGAATTATGCCATATGGTGACAGACAGCTTATGATAAAGAAACGTCCAGATGCAGGGAAATAAAGGACATGAGCAGCAGTGTGTGAAAACAAATTCTGCTTTTGTTAGTGAGCTTCATGCATGCCTGGAGAGACGCTCGCGTCAAGAGCAGGGTGGTCTGTGTGTCTGTCCTAGAATGAAGCGTCCCTGAAGATGTCCAAAGACTGTCTCTCCCTCCAGAGTCGACATGAGGGGGTTCCTCTAATCCAGAGTGTCAGGAGGAGAACCAAGGACACCCAAATGAGCAGTAGGCAACCAATCCATATCACTACTGTCAAAATCCCAGGGGTGGAAGACAAATGGAAACGAGTAGATCAAGTCAAGCAGATTGCAAATCCAGATGATGAGGCAGCATGCGTGTGCTGTTATATGCGATTCAGGATCTGCTGGGAGATGAGAATGGCACAAGCACACATGGGAGATAAAACATGATCCAAGAGGAACAATGTAGGTGGCAGTACTACTGTGTTCCTGAAAATCGGTATGTATTGGTCAGTTATATGTATGTTTTTAAAAGTCTCTTGCTCACCAAGGCTGCATTTATTCAATCAAATACACTACAAACAGTAATATTGTGAAATATCACTGCTATTTATAACTCTTTTCTAGTATATACAGGTGCTGGTCATATAATTAGAATATCATTAAAAAGTTGATTTATTTCACTAATTCCATTTTAAAAGTGAAACTTGTATATTATATTCATTCATTACACACAGACTGATATACATCAAATGTTTATTTCTTTTAATTTTGATGATTATAACTGACAACTAAGAAAAATCCCAAATTCAGTATCTCAGAAAATTAGAATATTACATAAGACCAATACAAAGAAAGGATTTTTAGAAATCTTGGCCAACTGAAAAGTATGAACATGAAAAGTATGAGCATGTACAGCACACAAAACTTCCTTTTGCCTGAATTACTGCAGCAATGCGGTGTGGCATGGAGTCGATCAGTCTGTGGCACTGCTCAGGTGTTATGAGAGCCCAGGTTGCTCTGATAGCGGCCTTCAGCTCTTCTGCATTGTTGGGTCTGGCATATCGCATCTTCCTCTTCACAATACCCCATAGATTTTCTATGGGATTAAGGATTAAGGTGAGTTTGCTGGCCAATTAAGAACAGGGATACCATGGTCCTTAAACCAGGTACTGGTAACTTTGGCACTGTGTGCAGGTGCCAAGTCCTGTTGGAAAATGAAATCTGCATCTCCATAAAGTTGGTCAGCAGCAGGAAGCATGAAGTGCTCTAAAATTTCCTGGTATACGGCTGCGTTGACCTTGGACCTCAGAAAAAACAGTGGACCAACACCAGCAGACGACATGGCACCCCAAACCATCACTGACTGTGGGAACTTTACACTGGACCTCAAGCAATGTGGATTGTGTGCCTCTCCTCTCTTCCTCCAGACTCTGGGACCCTGATTCCCAAAGGAAATGCAAAATTTACTTTCATCAGAGAACATAACTTTGGACCACTCAGCAGCAGTCCAGTCCTTTTTGTCTTTAGCCCATGCGAAACGCTTCTGACGCTGTCTGTTGTTCAAGAGTGGCTTGACACAAGGAATGCGACAGCTGAAACCCATGTCTTGCATACGTCTGTGCGTAGTGGTTCTTGAAGCACTGACTCCAGCTGCAGTCCACTCTTTGTGAATCTCCCCCACATTTTTGAATGGGTTTTGTTTCACAATTCTCTCCAGGATGCGGTTATCCCTATTGCTTGTACACTTTTTTCTACCACATCTTTTCCTTCCCTTCGCCTCTCTATTAATGTGCTTGGACACAGAGCTCTGTGAACAGCCAGCCTATTTTGCAATGACCTTTTGTGTCTTGCCCTCCTTGTGCAAGGTGTCAATGGTCGTCTTTTGGACAACTGTCAAGTCAGCAGTCTTCCCCATGATAGTGTAGCCTACAGAACTAGACTGAGAGACCATTTAAAGGCCTTTGCAGGTGTTTTGAGTTAATTAGCTGATTAAAGTGTGGCACCAGGTGTCTTCAATATTGAACTTTTTCACAATATTATAATTTTCTGAGATACTGAATTTGGGATTTTCCTTAGTTGTCAGTTATAATCATCAAAATTAAAAGAAATAAACATTTTAAATATATCAGTCTGTGTGTAATGAATGAATATAATATATAAGTTTCACTTTTTGAATGGAATTAGTGAAATAAATCATATTTTTGATGATATTATAATTATATGACCAGCACCTGTATATCTAGTATATTTTCAGCATCATTACTCCAGTATTCAGTGTCACATGATCCTTCAGAAATCATTCTAATATCCTTATTTGCTGCTCAAGAAACCTTTCTTATTACCAAAGCTGAAAACAATTGTGCTTAATATTTTTGTGGAAACTTTTATTGGGATTCTTTGATGAATAGAAGGTCCAAAAGAACAGAATTTATTTTAAATATAAATGATAAAATGATTACTGTCTCTTTAAGAAAAAGAGGGTTTGGGAATATGAAGACATGCTTTTTCTTACCGTCTTACCATGTCATATCATGTTATCATAATTTTTTTTATCATACAATACTTTATATTAAATATTAAATTTTGCATTTGAAAGAACATTTTTAACATACTTAACACATTTGACATTCATTAAGTTTCTTTTCTTAAAAAAACTATGCATTATGAGTGAATGCATTAGATTTGAAAGTAGAAATAATAATTATGCGACACTATGAATCAAATTTGAGATTAATCGGATTTAAATTATTGTGATCGTGACTGAAGTTTGACATTTCTTTCAAAATCTTTAAAATATATATTTTTTATTTGAATGTTTTTGAATCATCAAAAGATATACATGTACATATTTGATGCCCTAATTGGAAGGATGGATGGATGGATGGATGGATGGATGGATGGATGGATGGATAGATGGATGGATGGAAGGTAGGTAGGTAGGTAGGAAGGAAGGAAGGAAGGAAGGATGGATGGTAGGAAGGAAGGAAGGAAGGAAGGAACGATGGATGGATGGATGGATGGATGGATGGATGGATGGATGGATGGATGGATGGATGGATGGATGGATGGAAGAAAGGTTGGATGGATGGATGGATGGAAGGAAGGAAGGAAGGAAGGAAGGAAGGAAGGTTGGATGGAAGGAAGGAAGGTTGGATGGATGGATGGATGGAAGGAAGGAAGGAAGGAAGGAAGGAAGGAAGGAAAGATGGATGGATGGATGGATGGATGGAAGGAAGGAAGGAAAGATGGATGGATGGATGGATGGATGGATGAATGGAAGGAAGGAAGGAAGGAAGGAAGGAAGATTGGTCAATAACTACTATCATTCAGATTGAGCCTGTATATCTGAATGGATTGCTCTTGGCTAAGATGTAAATTAAACGGCAATAGTCAAAACGTACGTTTCAGGACTAACAGGCTGCGTCCGAAAACCTAGGTAGCTGTCTTGCTGCCTCGCTATCTCATAAGGGAATGACTTGTACGGCAGCATTTGTGCATGAAAGTACCTCACGAAATTGATTTCGGACAGACTTCTGAGGCAGCGTAACAGTTTAATGATCTACAGCAATATAGCGCAAGCTTTGGTGAGAACTAAACAAATATTTAATTACTACAGTAGTAATTTCTCGATAGAAATGATATCAAAATTGAAATATGTTGATCAAAATCGTACATTTATACACAAACTGAGCAGCAAACGCAACTTTCGGACGCCATCTTTATTTTTCTAGCTCAACTGTCACAGAATGGAAAGCACAGGATTGTGGGATATCAAAGGCAGCTAAGGATACATCTATGCTTCCTTCAAAAATCGATCTGAGGAAGGTATCTCACGAGAGAGGAAGTGAAGCTAACATTGGATTCGGACGTGCCTTGATGCCTTACTACCTTGAAATGTGTCCTCGGAAGGCAGCATTTTCCAGTTTTCGGACGCAGCCACAGTCTTTGTCTAGTGAGTCACAGCTCAGTCTGTATCGTCTAGCAGTGAGAGAGCCGACAGTTCATGCGAGCTGTTGGTGCACCAGAATAATTTACAGTACTGTGGAAAGCCTATCACATAATTGTGATTTCTCGTAGCACTTCGCACTGCACTGGAGATAACTGTCATTACCATCAGCATTCCTCATTTCTCACTTACATACTCATAAAATACAACCTTCACACAGTTTTGACAAGTTGGTAGTTTTCTCTAGGCATGTGTCGAGTTTCCACAGTAATCTACAATGCAGCACTTCCACAGTAAAAACAACTTCAGCCCGCTCTGATCAGAACACAACACAAGAACTTCTGCACAGAGTGACAGAGTTCCCCCACAAGATCAACAGTATTCACTCTGTTAGATTTCACCAATAAAGCAGAGCAAAAACATCATGTCACATGTATCAAAACTTCAAGTTCTTAGGTTTTTCCTCCGAGCTTACGAAATGGATCAAAGACTTGTTTGTGTTATTTTTTTCCGAAAGCTTGTGGCCTAATAAAACTCTTTTAAAAAATCTTAGAATGAATAATAAATAAGAAAAGATAATTGAGGTATAAAATAGACTGTTGTCAAAAAAGTAATGATTATTTAGGTGGATCATTTACTGTTTGGAAAGCAGTCGCCAAACCCTTCTATTGGTAAACTAATAGGCTTTTCTAAACTCAGCAGCCTAGCAAGTGCACAAAGTATAAAACATCAGAAACTTTGTTTTCTCTTTTCAGATGTTCCAACAAAACTTTCTAAAAAAAAAAAGTGGTCCCCATTATAAGGACAACAAATGATCATTGTCAGTGTCCTCTTTGCTCCGTGATGTATTTTTCACTGTGTGAGAACATGATGTGTGGCGAGAGATCGGCATGGCTTGTCAGACGTAGCAACAGTAACTAAAGGGGGTGGATCTTTGCGAATGGTCAATTCAATTCACATTTATTTGTATAGCGCTTTTCACAATACATATCAAAGCAGCTGTACAGAAAATGCTACATTATATAACATATTATACTACATAATACAAATCATGCAGTTAGCTAACATCATGTATTATTTTAGGCAGAAACAATGATCTCATTAAAGCAGTTATTACAAGTTCTGATCTTAATGATTACAATATATAGAAAATGTGGCAGTTGTGTATGTTGAATAAGAGTTGGCGTCATCTGAAGTAAGGCTGCACGATTTATCCAATTAAACCGCATGCAATTTGGCAAAGGCTACGATCATTTTATGCGTAGCTTGTCAGAGATGTACGACTCTGTGATTAGTAGTTAATGCTTCTCCATCTGAAAGCAAGAGGGCGCTCTTGCGCAAAAACTGCTAATATGCACTTATACAAATACTTATGCATTATTCTATTATGTTTTTAAGTATAAATAGTGCAGTAGTGCGTTCACACTGAAAATTCCAAAAAGAAAAAGTACACTTTAAATACCCGGATGATGCACTAAATTAACAGAAAAAACGAAGTGTGGAATGTTGGTGCACTCAACTGTTGCAGCTTTAATTACATTGCAGAGGGTGAGTGGGGATCAGACTCCAATGTTAACCCATGTTAACCTAAATTCACACACTACACAGATGAGTACATAGTGCATAAGTACATAGTGTATAAGTGCATAGTGTATAGTGCGTCATTTGGGACGCAGCTATTGTATATTATAGGAAGATGAAAGGGTCTGTATCTCTTACCATTGGAGAAAACGGCTAACTTTATCACATGCGGCACCTCTCAGCCTATCGTGTACATCAGTGCCCGCCGTTCAAAATTCCTTTACTGCTACTGCCAGTGCCGGAGTGTTGCAAGCTTGCTTTCCAGTGGCTTTTAACTTATTGTTCTATCTGTTAAACAGTAATGTGGTACATTTGCTGTTGGTAATGCCGTAAATGAGTCCTACCTGTTGCAACATTCCCTAGTCTGCCATCTCTTAAAAAAATACACTTTTATCAAACTAAAATCTACATATAGTTCCCAACGAAAGTATTTTTTAGTGTAAAACATGCTGAAGATTAGCGAACAGGCTGTCGATTAATTAAATGATTAGCTATTTCCAGTGTTTGAACTATACCGTGGACTTTGGGGGAGCCCACTTGTTTGTTTTTTTATATATAACTGGGTTGTTCATGCGCTTGAGGACTTACAATGAGTTACAAAGATACATAACAGCTATGACTGTGTATACTACTTGCTTAATGCAAGCACTATAGGATAAATCACAATACAGGATTTACCCTACACTGTTAGACCTTGCTGTAGAAAAACGGCCAAATTCTGACAGTAGCAAACCATTTTCCATTAAAACAGTAATATACTGTAGAAAACACTGCATTCTGGGTAATATTTGTCATCTTCGAGAAAATAGCCTACAGGAATATACTGTTAGTTAACAATGCTCAGAGTCGACACTCAGAGTCTGTGTTCTAAATCACACCCTATACCCTCATTCACTATTCCCTACATTAGTTCACTAATATAGTCCACTTGACAGAGTGAATGAAAAGAAGTGAGTGAACACCTGATAAGCAGAATCACTGAAGGACAGAGAAACAAGACCAGAAAAATGACATGAGCAGAAACACAAGAACTACAACTGACTTCATTGTCAAACCAGTTTAACATTATTTCTTTCATACATGTACAGAAGTTCTTGTTGAGAATGAACAGATATGGATGTTGATGTTTCATTGAAAATAAAAATGTATTGAAGTTTGCAGTCACCATCGTGGTGACAAGTGTCTGCTTTAGTTGGGCTCTTGACTCTTTAACATTAACTTTCTCTTGATGCTGTAACTAAGTGTTTGTAAAACACCTTTGTTATGGCAGGAAAAGGCCAACAAAGTTTTGATGATTCTGTAATCATTTTAGACTTGTCTAATTCACTGATCTCTTTCTATGTCTAGTCTTTGATTTAATTGGTATTTTATCTTTATTGATTATACTATATCTGTGATTCAACAGCATAAGAACCAGCAACATTTCAGTAATCAGTTATTTGGGAGAATATATAAGTCTTATAATGCATAAAACATTTTGAGCTCCTGCATGACTTGGACAGCAGAGACATCAAAAATCAGAATATGAATCTCAACAATGGTGACATCCAAAAGTTTAATGTTGCAATGCATGCCGGATGCCAGCCAGAAGTGGGAAGTCCAGGAGTCAGAGAGTAAAAGTCCTGTTTAATTGAGTGCTAATAGCTAAATCTGGTGCAAAGCATCTTCTCTCTATTTGAGATTAATGTTTTTTCTGTGCATTGTCCTTGATAAATAAATTAAAAAATAAATAAATAAATAAATAAATAGTGATGATTGGCCATTATTGAAGACACCTGATGATAACAAGCAGAATCACCAAAGGAGAAAATCACTATTTTTAAGTTACCATCATCGAGGTCAGGGTTTGTTTTAGTTGAGCTCTTGACCCTTGACTTTTTAACATTAGATTTTGTTTGGGCAGTTTTAACTGCAATAAAAAAATGATTAGGTGGAGTTGGTTATGTTTTCACACAATCATTATTTCATCTGAATTTATTTAGAGCCCAGTCTCTTAGTTAGATTTACATGATTGATTACAGCAGCACTGTGATACTACATCAGAAGATAAACTTTATCAATACAATTATGACTTTTTTTTATTTTTTATTTTTTTTTTTTGAATGTTGTCCTTATCACATAAAAAAAAAACAGATTTGTTTTAGGCACACACAGACATCAAGAATCAGCGTATGAATCTCAATGACGGTGACAAGCAACATATTCTGATAAACAGATCAACTCTGAACATTAGAAAACAAGCTACTAAAAAGTCACAAAAAAACAACAAATTTAAATAGTGAGAATAAAGAAAATTACTAAGACAATTCAGCTCATAATTTATTCATGCAGCAATGCATGATGGGAGGCATGGATGAATTTTGATTGGTGGCACCCAGAATGCATTGCAACATGCTTTATTACTCTCACCATTGTTGAGATTCACAGGCTGATTCTTGATGTCTGTGTGTTTAAATGAAAGTTGTTGTTTTTTTTTAAATCAGAACTTTAAAAATATTTTTTGTATTGATAAAGTTGATCTTCTGCTGTAGAATCACAGTCCTGCTGTAATCAATAATCTAACTAACATTGGGCTCTAAATAAGTACAGTGATTCAGATCTAATAATGATTATGTGAAAACATAACCAACACAACATGATCATCTTTTAACTTTGTCTGGTTGATTTTAAAACTAAAACAAACCCTGACCTCGATGATGGTAATTTAAAAATAGTGATTTTCTCCTTTGGCGATTCTGCTTGTTATCATCAGGTGTCTTCAATAACGATCAATCATCACTCAATTAAACACTTATTTATCTCATTAATGCTTCAGTGGGTGGAATAAAAATATGGCAGGACTTTTACTCTCTGACCCCTGGACTTCCCACCTCTGATGCCAGCATAGTACAAAACACCCAGCATGCACTGCAGAATGAATAAATTATGCAGCTTTACTGCCACCATTGTTGAGATTGATGTGCTGATTTTTGATATCTGTGTGTGTCTAAATAACGCTGCAGCTGTTTTTAGTGCATGGCATTTAAAAATAAACTCTTTTTAGCTGGTTGTTGGATCTCTTGCTGTAGTTTTACAGTGGTGATAATGTAAAATATTAATATGTTAATAATGCAACAATGGAGAAAACACAATATGAATACAGTGAATCATAAATTATGTGATGGTTAGATCTCCACCAACATAACAATCGTCACTCAACAATTTTTTTCTCTATATTTGTTTCTGCCACAAATATATGAATAGTTTAAGTAACCAGAAAAAAAAAAACTGATGCATTAACAAGTCATGGGTAAAGAGCTCAACTAAAGCAAACGCTTATCTACTAAACATGAGTGAAATTTGCACCGCAGCTCCCTCAAACCTTGATGCTCATGACAAGAATAGCATGTATAGTTATCTTTATTGAAGGGAATTAGTTTTAAATCGCCGTCATGCATGAATGAATGATATTTTTGCAATTTTACACATAATAATCCACGATGATCACATTACACAAAACTGAAATTGCACACCAAAATAACACATTGTGAATATTTTTTGAGACCCCTAGCTCGCACCCTGGCTATTTCCCCACAAAAGCTGTTTATTCAGCATAGTGAAGCCTCTCATCCATTGACATCCATTCAAAAAATGGCCTCTGGTCTCCTTCCCTGCATACCGCCAGAGGTGAAGCGTTAGCATTAGCCGCTACACTTTTTTGGCTAAAGGTTGCAGGCTTGCCTTCCAGTGGCTTTGAAATCCCTGTGGGCATTATGCTGTAGCTGAATAAACATAAGATCGAAACGCTTTGATTAAACGACTAATAAACACACGACTGTTATTCTGTGTAAGAAGCCATCTCACCAAAGGATGCTCAACTGTCGTTATAAAGTGAATTTGGAGTAAAAACATGTTATTAAATGTTGTCTTTTGTTGGACAAGAAGTTAATGAATGCTTCTCATGTCTGGAAAGATGTTTGATGCGTGTTGCTTTTTCAAATGTTTTTTTAACCCAAATGCTGCGTTCAGCCTGCTGGGTCATTTTATTTGGTTATTTTTTACTATTTTTACCCTAGTTTTTCTGTAATTCAGCTGGGTCATTTTTACTGTTGATATAAATTATGAACCCCCTCACACACCAGTGCCAAACTGGGTGCCAAATCGGTTAAAACTGGATACATTTGTCAAAGGTCATTTTGTTTTCTGTTCTGAGAGAAAAAGTCCTGAGGGGAAATTTCCTGAATGAAATTAAGGTTTGTATTACATTGTATTCCTATCAAATTATTGCTGTACAAATAGGAAAACATCTGTTTTGTTTACATGTACGCCACAACTAAAGTCTGCTTGGAACGCTAGCCTTCTACAAACGCAGCAAACACGAAGCGAACGACGTGACGGTGCCAGCATGGAAGTTTCATGGCCGTCAAACGAATGCACGACCAGAGCTGAAACATGACGCGACATCGCTGTCATATGTAACAGAGTTGTCATGTGCTCCAATGACTATAGGAGAGTGGGGTAAGATGAGCCAGTGGGTAAGTTGACCCACCCCCAGTATCTTGGCAACTGTACCATTTTACTGTCATGTGACCATATATTTTAGAACCACCCATCATTTCTGCCAGACTGTGAAAAGGAGAAGCACATGGGAGGAGTGGAAGTCGCTTATTTATATTAAAAACTGTTTTTGGCTTGTCAAAGTAAAATTTTAACATAACAGATGTAATGGCTGTTTCATCAAAGCAAATTTGTCCAGGTCTACAAATATTTATGATGCATTTTGGTGATTTAGCATTAGCAACGTATAAAACCATGCAACCCAGCTAACAGGGAACGTTTCCATAACTTTCACTAACATTATGTAAAAGTTTTGTAAGTGTTAGAGAAAAAAAACATTTCTAAAATAATGTTTCAGGAACATTCTTATAATGTTTTCATAGTTAAAATACATTCTCATAACATTGAGAGGAAACATTCTTAGAACAACATTGCTGGAACGTTCTTACCATGTTATTTGTACTTGACTGATGTTCTCATAATGTTGAATGAGAACGTTCTCATAACAACGTTCTTGTAACGTCTTTATCATGTTATTTGTACTTGACTGATGTTCTCATAATGTTGAATGAAAACGTTCTCATAAGAACGTTCTTGTAACGTCTTTACCATGTTATTTGTACTTGACTGATGTTCTCATAATGTTGAATGAAAACGTTCTCATAACAACGTTCTTGTAACGTCTTTACCATGTTATTTGTACTTGACTGATGTTCTCATAATGTTGAATGAGAACGTTCTCATAACAACGTTCTTGTAACGTCTTTATCACGTTATTTGTACTTGACTGATGTTCTCATAATGTCAGAGGTGGGAAGTCCAGGGGTCAGAGAGTAAAAGTCCTGCCATATTTTTATTCCACCCACTGAAGCATTAATGAGATAAATAAGTGTTTAATTGAGTGATGATTGACCATTATTGAAGACACCTGATGATAACAAGCAGAATCACCAAAGGAGAAAATCACTATTTTTAAGTTACCATCATCGAGGTCAGGGTTTGTTTTAGTTGAGCTCTTGACCCTTGACTTTTTAACATTAGATTTTGTTTGGGCAGTTTTAACTGCATTAAAACCAACCAGACAAACAAAGTTAAAAGATGATCGGGTGCTGTTGGTTATCTTTTCATATAATCGTTATTTGATCTGAATCACTGAACTCATTTAGAGCCCAATCTTAGAGTTAGATTTACATTGTTGATTACAGCAGCACTGTGATTATACAGCAGATGATCAACTTTACCAATACAAAAATATATTTAAAGTTCGGATTTAAAAAAAAAAAAAAAAAAAAAACTCTTTCATTTAAACACACAGACATCAAGAATCAGCCTGTGAATCTCAACAGTGGTGAGAATAATAAAGCATGTTGCAATGCATTCTGGGTGCCACCAATCAAAATTAATCCATGCCTCCCATCATGCATTGCTGCATGAATAAATTATGAGCTGAATTGTCTTAGTAATTTTCTTTATTCTCACTATTTAAATTTTGCTGTTTTCTAATGTTCAGAGTTGATCTGTTTATCAGAATATGTTGCTTGTCACCATCATTGAGATTCATACGCTGATTCTTGATGTCTGTGTGTGACTAAAAGTTTTTTTTTTTTTTGTGATAAGGATAACTTTCAAAAAAAAAAGAAAAATTGTATTGATAAAGTGGATCTTCTGCTGTAGAATCACAGTGCTGCTGTAACCAATAATGTAAATCTAACTGAGATTGGCTCTATGAGTTCAGATGAAATAATGATTGTGTGAAAACATAACCAACACCACCTGATCAACTTTTAACTTATATTAAAAAGTCAAGGGTCAAGAGCTCAACTAAAACAAACCCTGACCTCGATGATGGTAACTTAAAAATAGTGATTTTCTCCTTTGGTGATTCTGCTTGTTATCATCAGGTGTCTTCAATAATGATCAATCATCACTCAATTAAACACTTATTTATCTCATTAATGCTTCAGTGGGTGGAATAAAAATATGGCAGGACTTTTACTCTCTGACCCCGGGACTTCCCACCCCTGCATAATGTTGAGTGAAAACGTTCTTAGAATAACATTCTGAGAACATGCTTTTATTATTATTTGCTGAATGTTTTCATAATGTTATCATAATACGTTCTGAGTACGTTTATAAAAAGCGTCCTTACATTGTAATCTGTGCTTAACGAATGTTCTCATTATATAGAGAAAACATTGTGAGAACAACGTTCAAGGAACGTCCATACAATGTTATTTTTACTAAAAGAACATTCTTATAACATTGAGAGAAAACGCTGTGAGAACAACATTGCCGTAGCCATAACGTCTTTATGATGTTATTAGTATTTGCTAAATGTTTTTGAAGTTCAATGTTTTGAACGTTCTTATGTGACCATAAAATGACCCAAACTGGAATGTCCCCCTAAAGTCATATAAGGAACCTTGAACTGCAGCACTTTCATTACCAAAAGAGGACGTTTATGTCACAAATGTTCTGTAAAATGTCAGAATTTTTGTCACTTTTAGAGAACTTTTAGGCAAAGTTGCACAAGGTCATGAGAACATCGCCTTCTACGTGTGTGTTTAGAGAAAATAATAAAGTTTGAAGTCACCGTTATAGAGGTGAGCGTTTGCTTTAGATGGGCTCTTGATTCTTGACATATAACATTTGTTTTTTTTTGGATGCTTTAACTGTGATATCAAGACACACTAGTTATGACAAAAAATGCAAGGGAAATTCTGATTAGTTTGTTTGGGTTATTAAGTGCTGGTGAGTCAATCATCATGTAATGTTCTGATTCACTGATGTCTCAAACTGTGAATGTACTGAATGTTAGTTTTAGTAAAGTTTTTATATTTAATTCTTATATTCTACAGACAAGTTTTGAGGACAGTTTCTTTCTAACTTTAACACAGACATCATGATTCAGCATACGATCCTCAATGATGGTGACACTAAACAAAACTCTTTTTTGTGACTTCAGTAGCTTGTTTTGTGATGTTCACAGTTAATCTGTTTATCTGAAAATTGTGTCACCATTGTTGAGGATCATATGCAGAATCTTGATGTCTGTGTGAATCTGTATGATGCTGTTGAATAATTTCTGCACAGTAATGAAAACTTTCAGAATATCAAAACAGGACAGGATTTTATACATTATGTATTTTAAACATTATCATATGATTACAACAACATGAAAGAAAACACAATATTCAGAGATCAGATAATAAGGTCACTGTATGATGAGAAATTAGTTTTTGTTTGAGCAGATACTTTTATTAATCGACTTTTTTGACAAGGGCAGCAGGGGAGTTCCCTAAAAAAATAAAAATAAAATACGGTTCTTTAAATGTTCAGAGAACATCCAGAATGTTCTGTGAAGGTCCGCCAAATAACGTTCCCCAAAACTTAAAAGAACTCCACATCGTGACCGTCTCTGAACGTTGTGGGAACATAACTACACAACGTCCTTAACACCAGTGGGGATGTTTTGAGAATGTTCTGGGAACGTAAAATTTCTAGCGGGGCAGGGTGTTTGGAACGTTCAGAAAATAATGTTTTCATAACATTTCCAAAATGATAGAATGGAATGTTCCTCTAATGTTCACATAAACCAAGAAAAAATGTTCTTAAACACAGTTAATTTGAATGTTCCGAAAATATTACAAAATAACGTTTTCATAACTTAAAGAGAATGCTAACAAAACGTTCTGACAACTCCTTTTTGTTAGCTGGGAAGTAACCATCCAATTTAGCTAAATATTATTCTAAATTGGTTAGCTAGCTAGCTTTTCCTAAAAAGGCAGCTATGTGGCAAAGTGAGCCAAATGCATTGAGCCAGCATTTTAAATTACCCCACCATAAGGCACTGAATTTAAGTTAAATCTGAAGTATAAACTGGTGTTATTTCAAAGTAATATTAAGCAACTGATTGAGTTTTTTTGATAGGAACAGTGTACAAGTACACCAAATCCTTCTCTGATACGAACCAGAGGATGTTTAATAATATATATCTTTCCACCTGTAGTCTCTAAAGGCCGAATATGGTCAACATTGCAGAAAAACTACCATGTCAAGAACCTTTTGACTAAAATGTTTATTAGTTTCAGTGACATTTATTCATTCTTATTTAGTTTTTATTTAATTTTACTCAACAAACCCTTTGTTTAGTCTGTTTATGGGAAGGTTACAACTTTGGTGTTCAACATATTGTTTTAGAAATGCAAACAATTAAACATACTGAAATTTCAACTTCATTTGGTTGGTTTTATGTTGTTTAAGTTAGCTTTAAAAAAAGAAATATGAATATTTGTAAAAGGAAATTTGATTATTAAATTATTTTTTAAATAGGTACATTATCTTTAAAATTTCACATGGGTTTGATTCAGATTCAGTTTACACCCACCTACTGATGCGGATCAACTTACCCCTAACCTGGGGTAAATTGAGTCAGAGGAACACCTTTTTTTATAAGAAGCCATATGTCACTGGTGTTTTGGTTTTGTGTTCATGTTTTGGGTTCCATGTCTTTTATTTTGTAGCTTGTTTCATGTCGCTTGTTTTTGTCATGCTTCCCTTGCTCCTCATGTTCTCCCTTAGTCCATGGCTGCGTCCGAAAACTGGAAAATGCTGCCTTCCGAGGACACATTTCAAGGTAGTAAGGCATCAAGGCACGTCCGAATCCAATGTTAGCTTCACTTCCTCTCTCATGAGATACCTTCCTCAGATCGATTTTTGAAGGAAGCATAGATGTATCCTTAGCTGCCTTTGATATCCCACAATCCTGTGCTTTCCATTCTGTGATGAGCTAGAAAAATAAAGATGGCGTCCGAAAGTTGCGTTTGCTGCTCAGTTTGTGTATAAATGTACGATTTTGATCAACATGTTTCAATTTTGATATCATTTCTATCGAGAAATTACTACTGTAGTAATTAAATATTTGTTTAGTTCTCACCAAAGCTTGCGCTATATTGCTGTAGATCATTAAACTGTTACGCTGCCTCAGAAGTCTGTCCGAAATCAGTTTCATGAGGTACTTTCATGCACAAATGCTGCCGTACAAGTCATTCTCTTATAAGATAGCGAGGCAACAAGACAGCTACCTAGGTTTTCAGACGCAGCCAACGTGTCATGTTCTTATTGGTTCTCTTGTTCCTTGTGTCACTTCCCCATTGGTTGTCCTAGTCATGTGTTCTATCAGTTCTTGTATTTATAGCCACTGTCTTCGCCATGTTCCTTTGTCATGTATTGTAAATGTTACCTGCTGTCGGTGAGTGTTTTTGTCAAATCAAGTCTTTGTCTTTGTCCATGTTCATGTTCATGTTCATGTTCATGTTCATGTTTGTTTTTTGGATTTTGGATTATCAAAATAGTTCCAACGACATTCGCCTCCAGTGGACTCCTCTGTTTTTAGAACCCTTTGTCACAGATGTATTCTGATCATTTAAAATTATAGGAAACATCCTGAAATTACTTTAAATACTTTCATTGTACTTCTGTTTTAATGTAACTTTTCAAAAACAAATAGAACTATATAAAGACTTTCATTTAATGAACTGTAACAGCCTACTGATACCACTTTTCTTTCCACAGATTCCCATTGGCTGCTGTTGCTGCTCCTGTCATGCCTAAAACATGCCTATAAATGTTTTTGAGTGTTTTATGACTGTGAAAGACTGACTTGCCATTGAATAAAAACATGAACTGTTCCTGTCCTATATGTATAGAGAGATTTTAGAGTGCATCTTTATTATTTAAAAATTTGCAGTATTAATTGAATGACCCAGCACTGATTAAAAACAACCCAGTTAATGTATAAAACCCGGTGTGTGTTGTCCAATATTTACCCAGTGCTGGGATGCCAAATAACCAAAATTCGGTTGTTTTTAACACAGCATTTTTTAGATTGTAGAAATAGAAAAGCAAATGGAAAATATTTACTACTGTTCCTAACATTTCAAGAAAAAGATAATCATGTGCATTTCATCAGATATAACTGGAGTACAAGGTTCTGGCTAAAGAGATGTGTCTTTAATCTAGTTTTAAACTGGGAGAGTGTAGGCTATCTGAATCCCAAACATTATCGAGAAGGCTATTTATCGAGTTTACGAGCCAAATGTAAAAACGCTCTCCCTCCTTTAGTGGACTTACACTGCATTCCAAATTATTATGCAAGTGACATATCAGTAAGATTTCAGTACAATAAACATTCAGATTTCAGTTTTTCTAATAAAATGTTTGTTTATTTATCCATGTCTTTTTAGATAACTGGTATCAATCTCAGACAAAACAATTTGCCAGGTCTATGGAAACCCTACTTAGAGGTTGTTCCTCTTATTAAGCAAGTCACAGTTCTCATGCCATATAGGGAGTAGGGCTGGGCGATATATAGACTGCTTTTGTCACGCGCATTTCGTCAGTAAAGCATTCGATATATCGCCCAGCCCCAATAGGGAGGAAGAAAGATCTTTCTGAAGATGAAAAGCATGAAATGGTGCAATGTTTGCAAAAGGCATGAAAACAACTAATACTGTGTGAAAACTAAATGGAGATTATTAAATTATCGTAAGATTTGTGAGTGATTTAGAGCACAGCAGAACTCGCTCAGATAAAGGCTTATTGAGGAAAGTTCCTGTCAAAAAAATGAATTGCATTAAAAGCGCAGCTATAAAAAAGCCAGTGTTGAGCAGCAAACAGGTATTTGAAGCTTCTGGTGCCTCTGGAGTCTCAATAAGCTCTCCATGCAGGCTGGCAGTTGTGCCTAAAGATGCATTTTAGCCACTCCAAACCAAACCTCACAAAGAGAAACATTTACAGAGGGTTTAGAAATACATGAAGACTCATTTTTAAATAGTTTTATTCACTGAATAGTGCTGTACTACAATAGATGGTCTAAATGGATGGATTTCTGGATGGTTGGTGAATGGCCACCACGTTCCAACAAGACTGCGACGTCAGCAAGGAGCTGGTGGGTGATGATTTGGGCTGGAATGTGAGATGGAAGACGTGAACGTGGGCTGGGACGTGAGATGGAAGGTCCCTTTAGAGTCTCTGAGGGTATTAAAATGACTTTTGCATGATATGTGGAGTTCATAATTGGTCATTTTCAGTTATGGTATAAAAAGGAGGATAGTGCCTACTGAAATACAATGCACTATGCACTATCCCATGCTGCAAAAAAGCACCACAGCAATAAAACTGTTTGAAAATGTATTTCTAAACCCACTGTAAATGTTTCTCTTATTGAGGTTTGGTTAGTGGTGTCTAAAATGCATCTTTGCGCACAACTGCCAGCCTGCATGGAGAGCTTCTCAAGACTCCAGAGACACCAGCAGCTTCAAATACCTGTTTGCTGCTCAACACTGGCTTTTTTTTTATAGCTGCCCTTTTAATATAATTAATTTTTTGACAGGAACTTTCATTAATAAGCCCTCTGTAAGTTTCATTAAGTTCTGCTGTGCTCTAAATCATTCACAAATCTTACGATAATTTAATAATCTCCATTTAGTTTTCACACAGTATTAGTTGTTTTCATGCCTTTTGCACATCATTGCACCATTTCATGCTTTTCATCTTCAGAAAGATCTTTCTTCCTCCCTATATTGCATGAGAACTGTGACTTGCTTAATAATGTGGAACAACCTCTAAGTAGGGTTTCCATAGACCTGGCAAATTGTTTTGTCTGAGATTGATACCAGTTATCTAAAAAGACATGGATAAATAAACAAACAAACATTTTCTTAGAAAAACTAAAATCTGAATGTTCATTGTACTGAAATCTTACTGATATGTCACCTGCATAATAATTTGGAATGCAGTGTAGATATACCACATAACCATTATTTTAGCCAATTTTTTTAAAATGATTTTGACCGGGGCAGTGACTATTGAGCAATTGTTTGAGGCAATTATTTATTTGTCACCCTTCTACCATTCAACTTGTAGTGTCAGGCCTCCAGCAGAAAAGGGCTAGACTTCAGCAAAACAGGCGGCAAAAGCAACAAAAAGTTGTTCCTGGAGCGACACTGCCTTAAGGCGGTGTTGATCTGTGGCTGTGATCAGGATGACGCGTTTTAAAAGCTGCTAGAAGTTTGCTTTATGACATTTGTTGGTGTGAGTTTCCTGAGCTGCAAATCCCACAAGAGTACTCGCAGAACACAAGGAGCAGCTCAAAATGAAGACAGACGCAGTGAGTGCCTTTGAGTGCATAAACACTGGCCGAACTGCAGAAAGCCACTGAGTAATGTTCAACATTTTTTCACTCGACACCAAGAATCACCTCCTGGCATTTGTTCAAGAAGATGTTTGATTATAGTGGATGGTGTTGTTGCCACCCTGTTGTTTTGTGTTTTCCATACTCAGTTGAAATCCTACACAATGCCTCCACACAGTGCTACAAATAAAAGACCTTTACTCTCCCAAACTCTTCGGCTAACTTGTTCTTAGCTCTGGCATTTGAGCAAGGGAAATAATTATACGTGCCCCACTGAACTAAGTGAATTAATATGCCTGAAGTCACAAGTATTTAGTGAGATTATTATTAATTAATATGCACCTGTTGCTAAGTGGGCAGGAGTCACAGTAGAAAAGCCTTCGGCATGTACGTATATATGATCAATCATTTTGAGACTCGCTTGTAATTCTTGTTTTAAAGTAGACCTCTGATCCTGGAACAAACATCACTGTGCCCAAGAAATTAAAGGCCATCAGGCTGGACTCCTGCATAGCAATTAGATTCGTCACATATGTAAGCACTGAAAGGGCACAGCTGCAACAACACTGTGCACTGAATTTATGAACTATTCAGATTGAACTGAGAAAGCAGTAGGCCTACCAATGTTTGGGGCCACTTTATCCAGGAGAAGTGTGACCTGAAATACATGCAAAAAAATACTGTTTAATTTCATTTAAACCCTAAAATGCCAAAATATATTACAAACTATTCTTATATGGGGCTAAACAGAAAATTGCCAAAAATATATGATGAAATATAAATAAATTCTTTGGCCAATTTAATGCAACTACGGCTCAAAAGTCTGGGATCAGCACGATTTTTTTTTTATGTTTTTGAAAGGAATCTCTTATGTTAATCAAGGCATTATTTGATCAAAATACAGTAAAAACAGTAATATTGTGAATTATTATGACAATTAAATAAAATTAATCTAAAATTGAAGATTAAATAAAATGAAATCTATTTTAATGTAATTTATCGCTGTGATGGCAAAGCTAAACTTTCAGCAACCATTAATCCTGTCTTGATAATGTCACATGATCCTACAGAAATGATTCTAATATTTTCAATAGAATTTTAATAAATAGAAAGTTCAAAAGAACAGCATTTATTAGAAACAGAAACCTTTTGTACCAATTTAAAGTCTTCATTAACACTTTTGATCAATTTAATGTACACTTGCTGAATAAAACTATTTATTTCTATAATTTTTTTCACGAAAAATATTGACCCCAAATCTTTGAACAGTGTATATCTGGAAATTAGGGCTGTCAAATGATTAATCATGATTAATCATATCCAAAATAAAAGTTTGTTTACATAATAAATGTGTGTGTGATGTGTATATTTATTATATATATATATATATATATATATAAATACGTGTGTATTTATACATACTGTGACGGTGCGGAAGTCCACGAGCCTTCCAGCATCCGTGCCCATATTTGGAAAAAAAAATTAAGTGAGAACTTATAAAAAGGACATCAATTTGTAAACAGGGGGTGAAGTATTCGAGAGAGGAAACAGAATGGACTTACCACTTACCTGGTGAAGCAGCTCCAGCTCTTCCGTGACACGCATCGCAGCATCTGCCATGGCTAAACTGGAGTGAGACCGAGAGGTTTATTGCTAATACTGGCTACGGAGCAAGATCGTGCCGTTTCCCTGCAGAAGAGTGCAGAATAATTCGTACCAGCTCTTCTGAGACGACGCGACTCGCATCTGCAGTGGCGAACGAGTCGAATAAACAAAGCAAAGCCTTACTCCTAACAGTAGCTGCAGACCTGTGCCGTTGTCCTGCAGAAGGCAGGAAAATCCATACCAGCGAGTCCAGGTATTCCATCTCCATGCACGTCCTCTGAAAACTCTCCAAACTTTCTCGAAGGCCTCACCACAAAGAACAACCCGCACACACACACTCACCACAACAATACGCACACACACATAATATACAAAGTCACGCATTCACATCTTTACTTTCGTTATCGCCTGTTGGCATATTGTTTTTTTTCTGAACTTGGGAACTGTCGTTTATTTAATCCATTATTTGCTTCGCTTAGTTTTCTTAGTTTTTTTTATTTTTTGTGTGGCTCATTTTGGAGTTATAGTGTGGAGAAAAACTGGACACCGGAAACTGTGAAACTGCCGTTACTACTACCCAGGACGTGAATATATGGAATTGTTTTTTTTCTTGCTGTTATTATTTTGGTTGAATGTGATATCTGTGGTATAATTGCATTGCAATCTCTTTATTGTTTGACTAAAAAAAAATATATATATATATATATATATATATATATATATATATATATATATATATATATATATATATATATATATTCACTTGAACTGCATACTTGTTTGTAAAGTTTTTTTTTATTTTCATGTAACTGGTATTTTATACCTGGCGCCCGAACTTTATTTGGTTAAAACCAAAAAAATTTAAAAGATTAATTTTGGATGGGCCGCCACCGTTACAATACATAATAAAAATACACAGTATACACACGTCTATTATGTAAACACAAACTTTTATTTTGAATGTGATTAATCGTGGTTAATCGCGATTAATCGTTTGACAGCACAACTGGAATTTTTTTCTTTTTTTTTGCCATATAATATGGGTGGAGGGTGTTTTTTTCAGAAGATAAATTAGAATCAACAATTGTTGGTTGCAAGATTAACTGGCTAAAACCTTACAAAAAATAAAATAAAATAAATAAAAAATAAATTGTAACTAATAAAGAATAAGTTCAATAATCCTGTTTCTATTTCTGGAATGCCTTTGATTCCTATACAGGGTTAGGTTACATTATTAATGGTCATGAATTAACACAAGAGAAGTTTCCAGCTTCTGCGAGTCTCTTTTATTGCTTCACCCCATCATCTCTGCTTTCTATTTAGCCTCTATATCAGTTTAAGACACAGATAAGTAAAAAAGAGAGATGCCGTGGAATTTTTGGCACATGTGACGGTGTGAAATATGAAATCCCTGGAGATCAGATTAAAGATGGAAGGGAAGTAAAGCTCTAGCACACTGCGACAGCTCCGTGCCAGTGTGGGAGGTCAGAAAGGTGGATATCTGAGAACAGAGTGATGCACTAGTTTTGTGAAGAGAGAGTTGCAGTATTGCTGCTAAACCAACCCTAGGCTGTCACACTATTTGCGGGACAAAAACAAACAGCACAAGGTGAAGTCTTTAAAAAATAATTTAAAAAATATCTTCTATACTAAGAAAGCATCTATACTAAGAAAATATAATTAATGATTTATTGAAATATACAGTGTGTATATATATATATATATATTATATATATATATATATATATATTATAGTGTGTACATCATTCAGTTAATAATATAGCACTCAAAAGGGGAACCTGAACCGGCAAAATTATTCTTTCAAAGTATTGACAGTGTTTGCTAATTAGTTTTCGAATCAAGGGATGTACGGCAGGCTGTTTATAATACATTATTAAAAATTGCCTTTGAATTAACCTTTCAAGTTGCTATTTTAGATACAAATAGCTTAAATTAACTGAAATGGAAAGGTCATGACTGCACAGCCAGTAAGACGATAAAGCCTTTTGGGTCTAAATAGATGAAGAATGTAATTATGTGGGAGCTGTATAAGCTATTACAATTCAAGTACAGTTAGTTCTACCAATCTCTTCCCACACAGTCTCACCTCTCACACAAACAGTGAAACAGGCCTGATCCCTACCTCACTAAAACCCACACAATGGTAAAATAAAATAAATAAAAAACACCACTAGATGGATTGAAAAAACACTGCTGCTGTTTCTAAGTAAAAGTTCGAGACTCTGAAGAACTGCAGCACAACTCAAAATGGCATGAGAGCATGTAATGCACACCTTGTCTAGCTTTCTGTTTCTTTTGGTTGCACTTTCACCATTACATAACAGTTACTTGGTAGCGCCTACAGTATATTGCTTGCTTGGCCAACAAAAATAGTTAACAAAGCCACAGCAGGATTAAGCATCTCCGAACAACACACCATGTTGTTTACTTCCTGAAAGAATTTGTGTTGGTGAATGAATTGTTTGAATTAATGATTCAATGAATCACTCAAAAAGAGTGTTTGGTTCTTGAATGAATTTGTTTAACAAATCATTTGAGTGAAGGATTCAACGACTCAATCACTCATAAAGACAGTGGCTGTGTCCAAAATCACATACTTAAGTGTATTAGAAAACAGTTAGTGACAAGAGTAGTATGCCTGAAAAGTACTCAGATGACCATCTTCCGGCAAGATTCTGAAGAGTGCGTATCACTTCGCATACTCTCTTGAGTAAATACTTATTTTGAATAAGTACTTAATTTGCAACCACTAAAAGAGTATGTTCTAAATAGTATGAATGTGTGTAGGATGAATGTAATCCGAATGTACTACATTCGCCATGTTCTCATTATGATGTCACCTACAGCACCAGTTGTGTCGTTTCACTGCCATTCACAAATCCTTATCCATGACCTCAGTTCAAGTGACACGTGAATCTATCATTTCTTCCGCTTTACTTCTAGTTACAGCATGAAATAAAGATGAATGAACATCAGAAACACCCCTGGCAAAGTGTGGTTTTGGATGATATCAGTATAAATCCTTATAATTTTTTGGTGCAAATACATTAAAGTAACTTGACATTATCATTGAAGACCAGCAATAATAATTTTCATTTTGATTACATAATAATGGCAATATAATAATGCCCTTTTGCCAGCTGTGATCCCTGGTTACTAGTTTAAACTTGGCCCAGGTTTGTAAAAGATTTTTGGGTCAGCACACCTTAATAGCTTCAACAATTGATTGCCAATTAAGTTTAGAATACAATGAACCAATTAGAACCCAGTTTAGGTCAGATAGCTGCTAATGGTGGATATATATATATATATATATATATATATATATTTTACCAGTACATATATATATGTACACAATACATATATATATATATATATATTGTACCAGTATCACTACACTATACTGAAAATTGAAAACTGACCTTTTTTCTCATTGTGACTGTGCTTTTGTGATGTTTTAAAAGTGTTTTCTTCTTAGTATATATGTTTCAACTGTGTTTTCAAACAAGTTTTTTTTTTTTTTTTTTTACCTAAAAGAGTACAAGTTAGTCTGAGTATGCTAAATATATGTGTGAAGAGGTAACCAGCAAGCGCACATCGATTTGCTGCCTGTATCCGATACATTGTTAAAGCTTACTGTCATTATTTCACAGTATTATAGATTTACACTTCAAAAATATATCAGAATATAAAAACATTCTTTTTTAAAGCCAACCCTCTTGAAAGTCATTAAAGGAACACTCCACTTTTTTTGAAAATAGGCTCATTTTCCAACTCCCCTAGAGTTAAACAGTTGAGTTTTACCGTTTTTTAATCCATTCAGCCGATCTCCGGTTCTGGCGGTACCACTTTTAGCATAGCTTAGCATAGTTCATTGAATCTGATTAGACCGTTAGCATCGCGCTTAAAAATGATTAAAGAGTTTTGATATTTTTCCTATTTAAAACTTGACTCTTCTGTAGTTAAATCGGGTACTAAGACCGACGGAAAATAAAAAGTTGCGATTTTCTAGGCTGATATGGCTAGGAACTATACTCTCATTCAGGCGTAATAATCAAGGAACTTTGCTGCCGTTCCATGGCTGCAGCAGCACAATGATATTACGCAGCGCCCGTGAGCCTCTGCTTGCACAGGGAGCGTAGCGTGCCTTGCAACCATGGAGACGTTTGTGAGAGACGCTGCGTAATATCATTGCACTGCTGCAGCCATGGTTCCTAGCCATATCAGCCTAGAAAATCGCAACTTTTTATTTTCCGTCGGTCTTAGTACACGATTGAACTACAGAAGAGTCAAGTTTTAAATAGGAAAAATATCAAAACTCTTTAATCATTTTTAAGCACGATGCTAACGGTCTAATCAGATTCAATGAACTATGCTAAGCTATGCTAAAAGTGGTACCGCCAGAACCGGAGATCGGCTGAATGGATTCGAAAACGGTAAAACTCAACTATTTAACTCTAGGGGAGTTGGAAAATGAGCCTATTTTCAAAAAAAGTGGAGTGTTCCTTTAATTCACAAACTGGCTATGCTATAGAATCCCATTCATCTCAATGCAAAAAAAGATTACTTTTCCGGAGTCAAGTCTGCGGGCTTGAGAAGTGTACTAAAGGGTTCTTCTTCAGAAAAATATATTAGAACGATTCAATTGGATTGGTATGGGTTGCCAAACGTGAGAGTCATGGGATGCAGTGCTGGACCTTAATACACATAAGCGGAGTCCAAATAATAGAACTTACAGAGCCTAGTGTTGTGATCCCAGTAATAGGCTTACATCAAAGAGAAGAATGCTTACTACAGGAGGCAGGGGAGGGAGGAAATGGTGGCTAGATACCAGTCTCCTCACACTTCTGCCCTTTTCATCCTTTTAACTGCCATCATTTTTACACAAGGGACTTGTCAATTTCCTCCAAGAATTATAATTGCTTTCCTTGGCATTGTACTGGAGCCTCATGCTATGTTATCGTGGACCAGAGCTGTAACGATGAGTGAGATTACTTTATTGATCTCCATGTCTTTGACAATTTTACCCCTCAGAATGCACAGCTCGGGCAGTTAGTGCACTTCATGAGCACTGGTTACCTTCCCATATCAGTTTTTCTGAGCAATGCTCTTTTGTATTCAGAGCACTGAAAAATCCCTCCTGCAACCTCAGCAATGTATGAGACTTTCATAACTTATGGAAAAGTTTATTATATTGAAGGTTACCCTTGGAATTTCTTATTAAGAAAACACTTTATTGCAAAGTAATGTGCATCTGAAATAATTCAATTCAATTCACATTTATTTCTATAGCGCTTTTCACGATACATATCATTTTAAAGCAGCTTTACAGAGAATGCATGTCAACATTACAATTTAAGAATGCAGTTAGCAAATAATGTAATAATTTAGGCAATTAATTTACAATCACTGTTAGCAGTTTAACTGAAGGTAGAAGCAATGAGCTCCTGGAAAATTAACAATAATTAGGATATAGAAATTGGGTAATGTGCATGTTGATACAGATGATTGCGTCTTCTGAAGTCCTCGCAGGAGTTAATGAAATACTAATACGTATGGGTAACAACAGTAACATCAAATTATAATGCTGATTTCATAACACTATTTCTCTGAAAGATGAGGTATTCATGACTAAAAATCTGTGCTGCCATTCTGCTGATATTTTGTATGCAATGGATTTTATGCACAAAGTTCTTCTGCAATAATATAAGCTAGCTAAATAAACTTCTAGTGTGCTGGCGGGGTTAGTGCCCCAACAACTGGTGCATATGCGCTCGTGGTGACCTGAGTTCGATTCCTGTCTTGAGGTCCTTTGCCGATCCTGCCCCCTCTCTCTGCCCAATGCTTTCCTGTCTGCTCTCTACTGTCCTCTCTGAATAAAGGCACAAAAAGTCCATAAATATAATTAAAAAAACTTCCAGTGAAATGTCACTTAGTGTAATATTTAGTTTATAATCAGAATATAGTCACTTAAATATTCAGGCCTAGCATTAATTTAGTTATTCAAACGTAAGATGACATAAAAAAATAAATAAATAAAGACATACCCTATAAATTAAATTCAACCATCAGCTTTCACACTTTAGTGTGTAAAAAAAGCATCAACAATTGAAAGATACATTTAAAATTTAATTTAAAATGTGTTTTCACAAGTGTGCCAAAATCATTGAGCTTGTGCTGCACTGACTGACAGCTTCTGTGATTACAAAGTGAAAGTGCTGTGCTTGCTTTCTGTGTAATTCACAAGAAAAGTTATTGTTTTTCATGAGATTTTGTGAGTACTTCATACAAGATTTTTAAACGTAGTGATTCTATAATGTTTAATATTTATTCAAAAGCAAAACTGAGTGAAAAACTATTACAAGAAATGGCTAATATATGCGCAAATAAATGCTACTCTGCCGCCATCTGCTGGTTATGTCTTTTTTAATTTTAAATAAAAGTGATTCCCTTTCGATACTTCACTCGTACTGCGTATGGGGAAAGGTCTCCCTTTTTCCCCGCTGCTGAAGCCTTTTTCAATAACGCAGTGTAACTGCACCGTCATTGGTTCACTCATAGACAAGTTGTTGAACCAATGGCGGCGCGGCATAGCTGCGCGGCCTATGGCGACAAAGCGCGCGAATATTCCCGCCGAAATGGGCGGGGTATAGGGCTATATAAGCAGACGTTTCGCCATAGGACTTCAGTGTTTTCTCCTTCAGCGACGACATCTACTTCTCTTCGCTGATCTCCGCCTGAAGCCGAAGAAGCTCGCCGCCTTCTGCTCTCGCCGCCGTCTGAAGAGGCTCCCGCAGCGGACTCGCCTGGACTCGCCAGTGGAAGAAAGCGCCGGCGCCCTCGCGGACTGCAGCTTCTAGTGCCATCGCCGAGCCGCCGCCTCCCGCTTCCCGCTTCCGGCCGCTTCCTGTGTGTCCCCTGCCGCCATCCGGCGCGCCGCCTGAGAGCTTCATCCGCGGCTTAAACGCCACTCTAAAAGAGCCACCCAATTGCCGTTTTCACGGCAGCGGCGTCTCACGATGCCCCGCCACTCATGTGGTACTTGCAGGGCCCCCCTGCACGACGACGATGGACACAGCGAGTGTGTCGCTTGCCTGGGCAAGCCCCACGCAGACGGCGCGCTCGCTGGAGACTCATGCCCGCACTGCGAGTGTATGAGTCTCGCTTCCCTGCGCTCGCGGGTCGCCTTCTTCACTGAGGGCGATCTCGCCGCTCGCGCCCTCCCGTCTCCTTCCTCCCGCGAGCCGGTGAGGAAAAGATAGAGCGTAGAGCGACTCAGCGCCAGGAGTTGAGCGAGCTCACGCCGGCCCAGCCCCTGCGTGCCTCGACCTCTCCTCCCAGGGAACTCTCTCCCGTTCTGTTCTCTCGCCCTGAGCAGCGTCCCTCCGCAGAAGCGATTGACCTCGTCTCATTCGGGGGAACAGACGACGAACAAGACGACTCCATGTCTCTTGCGGCTTCCGAAGCGGAAGGATGGGCTGGCGAGCCGGAAGATCCCGCTCCACCGCCTCCCTTGGAACCCATCGAGCATGGCCAGGGCATGGATGCCGAGCTCTTCCGCATCCTGTCTAGGGCCGTTGAAGAGCTGGACCTCGAGTGGGCCCCTCCAGAGGAGCCGTCTCGCAGCCGCCTGGACGAATGGTTTCTGCCAGGCCGCCGCCAAGCACCTCGCCAGCGTTCAGCGCCCTTCTTTCCTGAGGTCCACGAAGAGCTGACGAAGTCGTGGCGCGCTCCTTACTCTGCCCGCCTCCACACTACGCACCGCTCCGCCCTCACCGCCGTCGACGGCGCCGAGGAGAAGGGATACGAGCACTTGCCACCCCTAGATGAAGCGGTGGCTGCTCACCTCTGTCCTCCCGCGGCTGTGGGTTGGAAGACGAAGAGGGCCCTTCCTTCCTTCCAAGCCCTGTCGGACCACCTCTACTCTGGCTGGACGGGCTTACACCTCGGCGGGCCAAGCTGCCTCTGCGCTCCACACCATGGCCATATTTCAAGTATTCCAGGCCAAACTCCTCCGCTCTCTGGATGAGTCTGGAATCGACGCGCCAGCCTTCAAAGATTTCCGCAGCGCCACGGATCTTGCCCTGCGAGCTACGAAGGCTGCGGCCCAGGCCATCGGTCGTTCCATGGCTAGCCTGGTCGTGTTGGAGCGCCACCTGTGGCTCAACCTAACGGAGATCAAAGACCTAGACAAGACGGCCTTCTTAGACGCCCCGGTCTCGCCTTCCGGTCTCTTCGGGCCTGCAGTGGATGGCTTCACTGAGCGCTTTACTGCCGCGCAGAAATCGTCTCAGGCTATGAGGCATTTCTTGCCTAAGCGCTCCAGCTCCGCTTCTGCGTCTAGCCGCCTCAGGACTGCGCCGGCTCAGCAGAACAATCCAGCCCCACCTGCAAAACAGGCAGCGCCGCCCCAGGAGCATCGCCAGCGCTCACGCCCTGCGAAGCGCCCTCCCTTCCCGAGGCGCCAGGGACCCCGGCCCAGGATTGTGCTGGACCCGGTGCCTCCGAAGTCGTCCTGATTCGTCGGACAGGAAGAGGATGGGGGACCGTCCCTTTACGACCGGACCACCCCAAAAGCTCCCACAAGTAATTTCCCCTCCGCCTCGTTTATTTCCAGGCGTGGGAAACATACTCCAAGTGACAGCTGGGCCCACACCTGTTGCGCCCACTCCAAACGCCGTTTTCACGGCGAACAAATTTTTACCTCATCACAAAAAGAGCAAATTTCCTCTTCCACCCCTCGCGGTGTACGACCCTCTCAACGGCGGTCTGTCACCCAACATTATTCAACCCCTAGCCACTCGTGCCGAGGCCTGGCAGGCCATCCCCGATGTGTCAGAATGGGTCATGGGGATCGTAAACCAGGGCTACTCGCTCCAGTTTGCACGACGGCCCCCCCGCTTCACCGGGGTGCTTCAAACGTCGGTCAATCCGGACGACGCTCATGTCCTCCGGGCCGAAGTCATGTCGTTGCTGGAAAAAGGAGCTGTGGAAACGGTTCCTCCGTCAGAGAGCGAGACAGGCTTTTACAGCCGCTACTTTCTGGTCCCCAAAAAGGATGGCGGTCTCAGACCCATCCTAGACCTCAGGCTTTTGAATCACTCCCTCATGAGACGGAAGTTCAAAATGCTGACGCTGAAGCAGATCCTCGCGCACATTTGCCCCGAGGACTGGTTCTGCTCGCTGGACCTGAAGGATGCGTATTTTCACATCCAGATAGCCCCCTGTCACAGACGATTCTTGAGATTCGCATACGAAGGGGTGGCATACCAATATACGGTCCTGCCCTTCGGGCTGTCTCTGGCTCCCCGCACTTTCACCAAGTGCATGGACGCGGCGCTTTCCCCTCTGAGACAGATGGGAATCCGGGTTCTGAATTATCTCGACGACTGGCTCATCTTAGCCCGTTCGCGAGTCGAGCTGGAACGCCACAGATCCGTGCTCCTCAGCCATCTACAATGCCTGGGTCTCAGGGTCAACTTAGCCAAGAGCTCGCTATGCCCCACTCAACGAATCTCGTTTCTGGGAGCAGTTTTCGACTCGGTCCGTATGACGGCAGTAGTCTCGCCAGAGCGCGCCCTGGCAATTCAGCAGCTCACGGCATCTGTCACGAACAAAGCCTATCTCCCTCTGAAGTTTTTCCAGAGGCTGCTAGGGCTGATGGCTTCCGCCTCCCCGGTGCTGCAGCTAGGCCTTCTTCGGATGCGGCCTCTTCAGTACTGGTTGAAGTTCCGGGTTCCTCCCAGCGCATGGCGGCACGGCCGCCTATGTCTCAAGGTCAATCGGGCCTGTCTTCTAGCCCTGAAACCTTGGATGGATCCAGTATGGTTCCAGCGCGGAGTCCCTTTACGGGCGGTCTCACGGAGGATGGTGCTCTCAACAGACGCCTCCAACTTGGGCTGGGGCGCTGTGTGCGAGGGCAGACCGGCCTTCGGCTCGTGGAGCCACGAGGAAAGCCATCTACACATCAACTGTCTAGAGATGCTAGCAGTGATGAAAGCCCTTCAGTTCTTTCAGTCTTACTTGACGGGACGTCATGTTCTAGTTCGGTCAGACAGTATGACGGTGGTGTCATACCTGAACCACCAAGGCGGTCTTTCGTCCAGCCGCTTATGCGCTCTGGCGAAACGTCTGCTGGAATGGGCTCTTCCGAGGCTTCAGTCGCTCAGAGCGACTCATGTTCCTGGCAGGAACAATCTGGGTGCGGACATGTTGTCACGGAGCAACATCCCCTCCGACGAGTGGATGCTCCACCCCCAAGTGGTCCTCACGATCTGGGAGCTCTTCGGGAAGGCAGAGGTAGACCTCTTCGCCTCAGAAGACAACTCTCATTGCCCAACATTTTTCTCGAAGGAAGTAGATGCTCTGGCCCACACATGGCCCAGCACGCTCCTTTATGCTTTCCCTCCGATCGCACTGATCCCCCAGGTCATCAGGCGTATCAGAGAAGACCAGCACAGAGTCCTTCTGGTGGCCCCGCTCTGGAGGAACCAGGTTTGGTCCTCAGAGCTATTCAGGCTCTCTCTAAGAGCCCCATGGCCGATTCCCCTGAGACGGGACCTCCTCTCTCAGGCAAACAGAACAATCTGGCACCCACAGCCGCAGCTCTGGGCTCTGCACCTCTGGTCCCTCGATGGGAGCCGACTAGCCTCCCCGAGGACGTCCTAAATACCATTTCTCAGGCTAGAGCCCCGTCTACGAGGCGCCTCTACGACCAGAAGTGGTCAGTCTTTGTTGATTGGTGTTCAACACGCAACATAGACCCTGTGGAGAGTGACGTATCTTCCATACTGTCTTTCCTCCAAGAACGCTTGGAAATGGGGCGCTCCCCTTCCACGCTTAAGGTTTACGTAGCAGCCATTGCAGCGTTCCACGCTCCTATTGCTGGCCAATCGGTGGGACGAAACGGGCTTGTGATCCGTTTTTTGAGAGGTGCTAGGCGTTTGAATCCTCCTCGCCCTCTCACTATTCCCTCCTGGGACCTCTTGTTGGTCCTCAGGGCCTTGAAAGGAGCCCCATTTGAACCAATGGGTTCAGCCGACCTCAGGCCCCTAACGCTAAAAACCGCTCTGCTACTAGCACTAGCATCGGTAAAGCGTGTTGGCGATTTGCAGGCCCTCTCCGTGAACCCTGCATGCCTCGAATTCGGGCCTGGTGACTCTAAGGTCGTTCTGAAACCTAGGCATGGCTACGTCCCTAAAGTGCTCTCAACTCCGTTTAGAGCTCAGGTCATCTCGCTCTCTGCTCTTCCTCCCTCGGCGGACGAACCAGAGCTGCAGCTACTCTGCCCAGTCAGGGCATTGAGGACCTACATAGACCGATCACAGTCTTTCAGACAGTCGGATCAGCTTTTTGTTTGTTTTGGCGGCCGCACCAAAGGGTCTCCGGTCTCGAAACAATGCATTTCCCGTTGGATAGTGGATGCTATTAACCTGTGCTATTCCTCACTGGGCACTAATTGCCCCATAGGAGTCAGGGCCCACTCCACTAGAGGAATGGCTTCCTCGTGGGCTTGGTCCAACGGACTTTCCATCCAAGACACCTTTGTCAGGTTCTATCACCTCGATGTCCCGACCTTACAAGCTCGGGTCCTGTCGGTGTGATTAGCGGCCTTCAACAAGTCCCGCTTCACGCCACCATAGGAAGTATCTTCCTTCAGTGTAACCATGGGTTCGGTTAGGCTTTGCCTCCGCTTGTCCTTTTGGCCCCCCTCTGGGTTGGCCAAATGCAAGCTATATCGTTCCCAGCCGTGGCACGGCGTGGTTGAATTCGTTCCCCATACGCAGTACGAGTGAAGTATCGAAAGGGAACGTACTCGGTTACTAACGTAACCTCGGTTCCCTGAGATACGGAACGAGTACTGCGTCACTTGCTGTGCCACGAGGCTGCGGCTCAGGGTCGTCGCTTCAGTCGATTGACACTGAAATCCTATGGCGAAATGCCTGCTTATATAGCCCTATACCCCGCCCATTTCGGCGGGAATATTCGCGCGCTTTGTCGCCATAGGCCGCGCAGCTATGCCGCGCCGCCATTGGTTCAACAACTTGTCTATGAGTGAACCAATGACGGTGCAGTTACACTGCGTTATTGAAAAAGGCTTCAACAGCAGGGAAAAAGGGAGACCTTTCCCCATACGCAGTACTCGTTCCGTATCTCAGGGAACCGAGGTTACGTTAGTAACCGAGTACGTTTCTAACAAATGTTATATTTCCTACATCTTGAAAAGTTCGGTTTTTACAAAAGGGACAATCTCAGAAGGACGAACAAATAAAGTTTGTGGTCATCACATTAAAAATAACATTTGAAGTGCTGGAAAAATGTTGCGTATTAATTGCAATCAACAAAGCTGGTTTATTAGGCAAGTGTGATAACTGCATTAAAATATAAATACAACATTAAAAATTCAACGAGTACAGAATGACCAGCTAAACAGTTCACCGGAAATGACCAAGCTGGCTTAACGAAAACCAGGAAGTAACCGTGCATATGGCCTTGTCAATCATATATGCATTATTTTCTTTTGCTTGTTAGGTTTCCTCAACATCCAAGTGTTTATAGATTAACTGTCATACATTTCTTTTGTAATTCTCAGGCTGCCCTCGTTGTTGTCGGCTTGTTATGTTTTCTCACAATTGGAGTTTTACAAGAATCAACATTTTAAGACTCAAGAAATCCATGGCAGTACTTATTATTACACATAGCTGACCATGCACAATATGTGGATACCATGTCGATATTTGGAATAATTGGAATTTTTTTAAAGCAGCAAACCGCATAGAATAAATGAGTCTACATTCTGACTTGAGACGGTCAAGCACTCATCATTTATGAGTTATACTGCTTAAAAAAAAAAAAAAAAAACTGAGTAAACTGTCTGTACTATGAAAATCGCAGCTATAAAAAAGATTGGCTAGTGGATGTGTTTTCCTCCCTTTTTTTTACATTCTCCTGAGCTCTGTTACCTCGACAACCAGGTCTCTGTAAAGCTTTGAGAGATTGCAGCATGATCCAATTAAGGTACATGTCCTCACACGCTGCACTGCAAACCATCTCGTGGGCCAATGATAATTACCCTGGGGTCCCTGCAACTCCAATAACCTTTTTCAGTCCTCGCCAGGCAGACAGCAGCTTCCCCTTAGTAACTTCCTGTCAGCGTGTGCCCCTGGGTTCAGGACGTTCATCGGTGCAAGGCATTCCACTGGAAATGTTTATTGATGGAAACCCTGATGCACAGCAGAGACTGGTATTTAGATCAATATGTTCATTTATTTATTTATTTTTTACTGTATTTACAACTTTTCTACCACTGTTGGTTGTACATTACAGAGTTTCTTTTTGTAGAAGCACTTAAGTTGTATAATAGGCTTCATATTAGTTAAAGCCTTAATTATACAAAAGTTATACTCTAGCATTTTTTAGTGATTCTTTCTGCAGGTTGCAATGTTATGCCAATAGATGGCGAAAAGTGACTGAGCCATTTACTCATTTTCGATTCGTTCAAACAAGGAACCAAACAAGTGACTGTCTGCGTCCAAAATCACATACTCTCGAGTAGATACCCATTTTGAATAAGTGCTGCTGCAAAAAGTTTTCTACACAAAGGTCGCCTTAACCGAAAATTTTCCGTCATTGACTGAATTTAGCAGTGACAAAAAAATCTTTTGTAACTTGTAACTGTAATTCCCATCCCTGTCCAGTTGGTGGCGCGTGCGCTCCATTGTGGCAGCAGAGCACGGATTCAGCCGCCAGAACAAAATTAAAGCTGAAAAAATTGAATTCCAATTCAGAGGCTGCATCCTTCAAAGGATGCAAATTTTCAAAGGCCACGAAGGTTGGACCAAGCGTTGTTAAATGGAGGATTGCTCTTGTTAGCTAGCAACTGTGACAGCTGAGAAGTCATCTGTCCGAGGCAAAGACGCAAAATCAAAGCAAAGAGGACACTGACAACGCTCCAACAGATGAGACAAAGTAGGTTACTTTTGGTATGAAACAGCATCCAAATTGTGTCATTTTTTAAGAAATTAAAACAATAAATACTGTAATATGCTATGACAGATCACCGAAGCGCCTCAGTTCAAGCGGCATGTGAACCGATCATCTTTTCCAACTAGCTATAGCATGAAATAAACATGAATGAACATCAGAAGGTATGTTTTTACGATATTTATTAAAATAATCCGATTAAAATATCGGATTATACTATAAATTGGTCCAAATCTAGTATCTTACCAATAAATAAATCTTTTCAAAGAACAGGGTCTATTAAAAATAATTTCGAAGTGGGTAATATCACTTACTTAGGAATACATATATCCCCTCACTTATCTGAATTATTTAACCTTAACTTTATCCCGTTACTTAAAGCAATCGAGGAAGACTTAAATCGCTGGATGAATCTACCGCTATCTCTCATAGGACGAATTGCAACAGTGAAAATGTCTGTATTACCCAGAATCAATTACTTGTTCACCATGATTCCGATTCAACCTACTAAAAAATGGTTTCAAAAGTTAAATAGCACAATTAACAAATTCTATTGGAAAAATAAGAACCCCAGAATAAGCATTAATACTATCCAAAAAAGTAAGGCAATGGGTGGATTAGGTGCTCCAAATTTTTATCTTTACCATATAGCAGCACAATTACAATACCTCTGCAAATGGATCAATGGTAATCACTTTCATAACACTTGGCTACAATTAGAACAGTCCGAATGTAAAAACATCTTATTAGCCGATTTGCCCCTTATGACAAACTCAATTAAACATCATGACTTATACAAAAATACAGTAATTCGTAATACCTTAGATGCATGGTGGAGTGTAAATAAAATAACCCAGAATCAGCTAATACCAAATTATTTTTCTCCTTTATGGCATAATCCAGACTTTACCATCAATAAATCACCGATTAGAAATAAAAAATGGAGTAACGCAGGAATTACACATTTACATCATTTGGTAACAGACAACAGACTGCTCAATTTTCCAGAATTAATGCAGAAATATAACTTGGGCAAAGATCAATATTTGTTCTATTTACAAATTAAAAATGTAATTGAAACTAAAATTGATAAGAATTATCAAAAATCACCATTCTTTATCGAGAAAATAAATACAATAAGCAATTCAAGACAGCTATTATCTAAACTATACACCTTAATTTTATCTATAGATACAATATACACAATTCCAATTAAGCAATGGGACAAGGACCTAAACATAAACACAGATAATAATCTCTGGCGACAGGTTTGCAATAACACATTTAATACAAGTCGAAATACCAAAATTCAACTAATTCAGTACAAGATTATACATAGAACACACTTAACACAGTATAAAATGTTTAAAATGGGTATAGCGGAGTCTGACCAATGCATCCACTGCACTCTCAATACCCAAGATAATTATTTTCATGCACTCTGGACGTGTCCAACAGTCATTCCATTCTGGAAAGACGTTACTGCCAATCTCTCTATTTTTTTTAACTGTGAAATTCCAACAACCCCCTTATTGTGTCTTTTAGGTGATCACTCACAAATAAAAACCTCACCGGAATATATCCAACCTATACTTTTGTCTCTAGTTATCGCTAAGAAAACAATATTAATCAACTGGAAAAACAAAAACAAAATCTCAATTACACAATGGGTACAACTATTAAAGGACTACATTAATAATGAAAACCAGATAGCCATACTCAAATATAAAGTATCAGAATTCACGCGACAATATGGCACTATTGCCTATCACTTGAACATCCAACTAGCCTGACTGGTGAACAAATGCCCCTCATATAATATATTTCTTTACTATGTATGAAAGAGGGGGAAATATGTATGAATATTTGTGTATGAATATATAAATATGTATATAAATATGTATGCACACTCAATCTTATTTATTTTATATCACCTGTTTATATTCCTATACCCCTCCATATCTCAAATATTGCACTACTATTACAATAATTGTTTTCCTTTTTTCAACCCGTTATCTCCTCTCGTAACTATGTAAAAAGGATAGAATGCTCTTTTGTTGAATATTATAACTATTACTATAATCACTACTACAGTATACTATATATAATCATTCCTAATTATTATTATAATCATTATAATAATATCTTGTTCCTTTACCATTGAGTGTACTATGTTGCTTTTCAAGCATATTCTGCTAATTCCTTTCTTACTTCCCCTCCAAAGTTTCTACCTGTATCTATAAACTAGTAGAGGTGCAAGCACTGCTGTCACTAATTTCTTAATTTTATTTATTTATTTATTTTAGTTTATTTATCTATTTTTTTTTTTTTTCCTCTTCTCTCTCTCTCCTCTTTCTCTCCCTCTCATAACCTTCTTTATCTCTCTCTATCTTTGTCTCTTTCTCTCTTTTTCAATCTCCTTATTTATCTTTTTGTCTCTTCTACCTTTTCCTCTCATCTGTATGTTGCTATTCCTTCTTATTATTTCGAATCGAAGAGAGAAAAAAGTATACTAAAGTGCCTTGCCATGTGCAGAAGTTATTAAGATCTGATTGGTCAAAAGATGACACCTAGCTGAAGCTTAGACTTCAGTATCATTTCTATTGAGCACCATGTGGTAAGGTCAATCAACGAAGGCGAGGCCGTGACTACGTCATGTACCAGTGGCTTAGAAAGGGCCTGCCATTGACCCACGAACTGTTAAAAAATTAACTAAGGTGTTGTAGTGTCAACCAACTAAGGCGAGGCCGTAACCAGGTCATACTCCAGTGGCTTAGAAAGGGCCTGCCAATGACCTACAAATGAGTAAGAACGGTGCTCAAGTGATATATCGCAGTGACTTTCTATTTTTAGAATGAAACAACTCTTTCTCTCTCTCTCTCTCTCTCTCTCTCTCTCTCTCTCTTTAATTTTCTCTATTTCACTCCTACTTTTCTTTCTATCTTCTCCCTTAGTACTTCTCTCTCCTCCGCTCCCACCCAAAGTTTTTTTTTTTTTTTTTTTAATTATTTAATTAGTTTGTTTATTTAATTATTTGTTCCCTCTTCTTCTTTTTCACCTCTCTTCTCTTCTTATATAATTCTCAATATAATGAGAAAATATCTTAATAGTATTTGATATTAATAGGAATTTGCATATTAATAGATATCCTTTGTAAATAGATATGTAAAAAGAAATATATGGAAGTATATACACATTTTTTCTTATTATTATTACATTATTATATCAGTAAATAGCCTATATCTTCAATTTTGTCTATTATATTCAAAAAGAAAGCTGACTGAATGTACCATGTTAATAACAATAGATGTTATAAAGAAGACATATATACCGTATCCCTGCATATTGGCATATATGTATGTATGAGTCTAATATATGTTTGTATGTGTATATATATGTATATTGGTGTATATGTATGTATTTTTGTATGTTATAGTTATACATTTACCATTTCTATATTCTGTGGAATAACCTCCACACTTCAGTATGTGATAAATGACATTTATACTAGATATACTTAAAAAAAAAAAAAAAAAAAAAAGAAGGTATGTTTTTACAACCACGGAAAGATGTGAATACACACCATTTTTCAAGGTGAAGTCCAATATTAATCTACTAACTCTCCTGTCTGGTTTATTTGTTGGACAAAATGGTAGATTTGGCATTATGATTGGTCACATTGCCTGTTAATCAAGTAAATGAGCTGGTTCTTTTAATTAATCATTTCAACCACTCACAAACTCAAAAGTGCCAGTTTGAATGAGTCTAAGAAATTGTTTACAGAATGACTGGTTATAGCATTTAATGAATCAAGAGTCAAAATAAAAGTTACTAATGCTTTCAGTAATGTGGGTCACCACTTAAACTACTTATCTAAATACAGAATAAATCACTTAGCATTAAACAGATTTAATTAAAAAAAAAAAAAAAAGAAGAAGAAAAAGACATGATTTTATGTTGAAGAATCAATTAAATACTACAAAAGCACACCCTTTAAAATCACTTTAATTAGAAACTTTTAATCTTCTTTTCTGAAAATAGTCAGGGTGTAAAACTACAAATAAGACTTTTCTCTTTGGGGCTGACTGGAAGTTGATGTGTTCAATAGATTGCCCTACAGCACCCTAAACCAAATCTTCATTCTTTCGATGCCAGTTAGCACTAACTTTAAGTGGGTTATTATTTAAGCTGCATACAGAGAGGTGCTAACAGAATTCATAACTCATGAATAATACAATACAGGGTTTTCCTCTTATTGAGAAACTGGAAAGAACAAAATGAATACACCATGACTGATTTGGCTGAGTGTCGGAGCTGAGAAAGAGAGGCCCCTGCAGCAGAAGAAGAGAAACCCAGGCAGCCACAGAACATGTCAATCTGTGAATTATTGATTAACCTGGGGAGTTATGACAAGGCAGCAAACAGAAGTTTTCAGCAACTGAGGCATCGGATGACATCCCGTTACCTGCCGCCCCCACCCATCCACGCACAACACAACAGACCAAACAAAATTCCACGTATGCAGCTGCGCTACTCGCTTGAATTACCAGCTCTTCAGCACCTACACCACATTAGCATTTGAATGAATACATCAGAAATGGCAACAGAACAGAGCATTCGCTGACACAGGACAAAAGAACTCATTCATAACAAACACATTCTAGATGGAGTCATGCCAGCTGACCTGTTTTGTTCTTCTTTTGATCTTTTGGTCACTAAGCAGAGGAAAGATGTGTCTCTCAAGCAGACTCAATAGTTCTTCGTCTGAGGTTTGAACAAACCTTCACGAGTGTGTTTTAAAATAAAGTGTCTTCAATGGTTCTTCTCAGCATCATATGGCGGTACAAATTATATGATGACTTTTAGAAGGGGTAAAGTTAGTTTTTAAGTTAAAGTCAGCATGAAATTGAAAATTCACAGTATTTATTTTCTAAATGCATGTTATTGTTCTTATTAAAGTTTAAAGGTGCCATCGAACGTTTTTTTACAAGATGTAATATAAGTCTAAGGTGTCCCCTGAATGTGTCCGTGAAGTTTCAGCTCAAAATACCCCATAGATTTTTTTTTAATTAATTTTTTTAACTGCCTATTTTGGGGCATCATTAACTATGCACCGATTCAGGTTGCAGCCCCTTTAAATGCTCACGCTCCCCACCCACGGAGCTCACGCTTGCCTTAAACAGTGAATAAACAAAGTTTACACAGCTAATATAACCCTCAAAATGTATCTTTGCAAAGTGTTCGTCATGCATACTGAATGCATGCGTCGGATCATGTGAGTATAGTATTTATTTGGATGTTTACATTTGATTCTGAATGAGTTTGAGGCTGTGCTCCATGGCTAATGGCTAATGCTACACTGTTGGAGAGATTTATAAAGAATGAAGTTGTGTTTATAAATTATACAGACTGCAAGTGTTTAATAATGAAAATAGTGACGGCTATTGTCTCCGTGAATACAGTAATAAACGATGGTAATTTTAACCACATTTAACAGTACATTAGCAACATGCTAACGAAACATTTAGAAAGACACTTTACAAATATCACTAAAAATATCATGGATCATGTCAGTTATTATTGCTCCATCTGCCATTTTTCGCTATTGTCCTCGCTTGCTTACCTAGTCTGATGATTCAGCTGTGTACATCCAGACGTCCTGCCTAGAGATGCACCGAAATGAAAATTCTTGGCCGAAACTGAAAACTGAAAAAGAGGAAACAAGGCCGAAAACCGAAACACCGAAAGAAATTATGCCAATTATTAATACCACTGCATTTATGTTAATGACTGTGTACTAACTTTACTAATATCAAGGCATTGCAATTGCATAAATTAATATTAAAGTTTCAAAGAATAAATCAATTACACATTATGCAAATATTTATTTAGCACATTGCAACAATGCACAGTATAAAATAAAATTCAAACTAAAATGTTTAACTTGACCCCACTCGTGTGTACATTAAATAATAATGTCCTGTACATTATTATTTAATGTACACATGAGTGGGGTCAAGTTAAACATTTTAGTAAATATTTCTTGCAGGATTTCACTGAACATATCAGACATAGAGGGTGCATGGCCCTCATCTGGTGCAGAGAGACAAGTTTTTTTTCTGCGCTCTGATCTCCTTCTGCGCTGGGCGCTGCTCCGTCTCGGTCTCCACACTGGTTCTCCGCATCCATCGCGGCCTGGATCATTTCTTATGCGCACTGCTTTATTTCCGCATCAAAGTAATGGTCTTTATAACGCGGATCAAGTACAGTCGCGATGAAGTGCAGAGGATCCGAATAGATCTCAGTGAAACGTGTGCTGACCGACTCTAAGAGTGTACTTTTCATTGTTTTCACTCCGTGGTCCGTCTCAACCACTTCGCTTAGGAGACGCTTTAGTGCTGCGATTAAAGGAATAACGTCCGCTACAGATGCATCAGAGGAGCTGATCTCGTGGTTTCTGTTTGTGTCATCACATTTCGGCCGTATTGTTTCGGTGATAAAAGTCTTTCGGGCCATTTTCGGCTGAAAATTTTCGGTGGCCGAATATTCGGTGCATCCCTAGTCCTGCCCTTGTGTAATGCCTTGAACATGAGCTGGCATATGCAAATATTGGGGGCGTACACCCCAACTGTTATGAAACAGTCGGTGTTATGTTGAGATTCGCCTGTTCTTTTAAACAAATGAGATTTATATAAGGAGGAAACAATGGAGTTTGAGACTCACTGTATGTCATTTCCATGTACTGAACTCTTGTTATTCAACTATGCCGAGGTAAATTCAATTTTTAATTCTAGGGCACCTTTAAAAATGATTCATCCGTGCATATGTCACGTTAAAAAAAAAAAGACCTTTGTAATTTTAAATCAAAACGTCAACTCGATCTTCAGATGCCAGATTTCTCCAATCATTTAGTCGAGCAAGGCAAAAGGCAACCCAAACTCCAGTGGACCAGTCCTCCACTGGACAAAAGAACCAACATGGTGTGGTTATGATTCCAGGCTTATTCACAAGTCAGATTGTAGACTGGTATCATTCAGAATATTTCATCCAGTTTCTTCTGCTTGAAGACTGGGATACTGGGGAGTCGTCTGTGTCTATATATATGCTTTCACTCATGCTGATTGGGTAGATACAGTATGTTGATTACTGATTGCTAACAGCTGGTTGAGATGACGTGATGATTAGACAGATTATTTGAACGTTGCTCCTCCCGAATTTTGTTAATAAAACATCATTTTGTGCCGATGGCTGTCGTGTCAACAGGGTCTTCACAGGGGGTCTGTCTCTAGGGCTTGTTTAGTAGACATAGGGCTGACATTCAGGGCTGTTGTGGTCGTCCAGGTGCAGGTCCACCATCTGATCTGGATACATTAATATCTTGTAATTAATTCCTCTGATGGCAAAGCTGAGTTTTAAGCAGTCATTACTCCAGTCTTCAGTGTCATATGATTCTTCAGAAATCATTTTAAAATTCTGATTTGCTGCTCAAGAAACATTTATTAATATCAGTGTCAAAAACAGTTGTGCTGCTTAATATTTTTGTTAAAACATTGATACATTTTCTAAGGATTCTTTGAAAGGTTCTTCAAAAGAAAAGCTTCATCCAAAAATTATACTTCTGTCATCATTTACTCACCCTATGTCTTTTGAAACCTCTATGATTTTCTTTCTTCCATGGAATTAAAAAGGAGATATTTATAGCACGTATATCATCCTGCTGTTCTAAAAAAAAAAAAAAATAAAAAAAAAAGTTTTTCAGCGAATAATGCATTTCATTCTGTTCTTCACACAGTTATGGCTTTAGAGGAATGCAGCGTATAAGTAGTGCTTAAGTCTGCAAAGTTTTTGTGCTTTTCATTCTTTTTGTAGCTTGACACCCCCTGTCCCTATTCACTTTTATTCAAAGACAGAGAGTGGCTTGAACATTCTTCAAAACCTCTCCTTTTGTGTTCCACAGAAGAAAGAAAGTCATGAGTTTGAAACAACATGAGGGTGAATACATGTTCATTTTGGCTGAACTATTTCTTAAAGAACCAGTAAATCTCAAAGCTGTTGAAAGTTCTCTCTGGATTTATATAACAATCAAGAGATGAGCCAACATACTAATAAACTGTTTAATAAGAACTCTACAGAAGTCAGCATTTGTCTCATTAGACAGTCACATATTAGCAAGTCTAAATCAATATTGAGGAAGAAGAAAAATGTGCATGCAATGTGATCTAGTGGGAATAATGAAGGCATTTTTTTTTTTATCACTTATAGCACATTCGAAAGCACCTCTAGTCTTCAATTTCCCTCTGCTGATTGCTAAAGACATAGCTAAGCAAGACCGATATGCCAGGGAGAGTGGGAGTTTGAGAATATTACGTTAACACAACACATCAGAATTATTCCTGATGCACTCTATTCCTCCCTAGTCACCATCAAAAATTTATAATGGAAGGTCATGGAAATCACTCCCGTTCTCTCTTTGATGCTCATCTACATTAGTTTTTCATTTTCATCAAAAGAGTGTGGCGGCACTCCAGGTGCACCACAGTATGTTGGACCTCTGTAAGCATGCAGTGATTTCAGCTCAATGACAGAATAGTAATGGGACAGGAATCTGCCTGAGTATACTATAATCATTTATACTGCTCTCATCAGAGAGAGACAGCAGTTTGTTACTTTATTAGCCTAGGATTTCACATGTGCTCCTTGTCACGATCACCGTCTGTTCCTGTCAGTTCCCGGACTACATTACCCATAATCCTCTCTGCCATTCACCTGCACTCACTCCACCAATCACTACACTAATCACCACACCCAGCTGCCACGCATTACCAGGACTATAAAGGACTTTCACACACACCACCTCACTGCGAAGTCTTGATTCACCCGGTGACAATTCTGAGCGTTATTTCCCTGTCTGCCTGTCTGTTACCGTTCCTGTCTGTTTCCTGTTTATTGACCCGTTGCTGCCTGTCCTGACCCTTGCTTTGTATACCGATCTGTGAATGATATCCGCCTGTCCTCGATCTACTGCCTGTACTCTGATTACGACTCTGCCTGTTCCTTGCTGTTCCTGTTTACCCCTGATCGACCCAGCCTGTACGACTATGCTCACATTGAATAAAAGCTTGCAAATGGATCTCCGCCTGAGTCCTGCTTCGTTACACTCCTTAAGAGGGTTTTTTTATTTATTTTTTTTTTCAGGAAGAAATGGGACTCATTAAAAAACAGAAAATTTAGGAGCTATAAAAACAACATGAATTCGCATTTGTGGAATATCAAATTTTTGTGACAAATTTCATGTTGATCATTACTTGATTTTGTGGCAGCTTTCCTGGTTTCAACTTCAAATTTTTATCTATTAGGTTTCTGAATTATAACCTAATGAATAAAGTGCACTTTCCCAGTGATGCATATGGCAAGTCAAACCTTTACTTTTCACTTTAATGTATTCAAAATATATTTCATAGGAACAGTGCACATTAAAGCTGCCCTAGAATTAAAAATTGAATTTATCTTGGCATAGTTAAATAACAAGAGTTCAGTACATGGAAAAGACATACGCTGAGTTTCAAACTCCATTGTTTCCAACTTCTTATATAAATCTCATTTGTTTAAAAGATCTCCGAAGAACAGGCGAATCTCAATATTTGCATATGCCAGCCCATGATCAATGCATTAGACAAGGGCAGCCAATATTAACGTCTGGATGTGCACAGCTGAATCATCAGACTAGGTAAGCAAGCAATAACAACAGTGAAAAATGGCAGATGGAGCAATAATAACTGACATGATCCATGATTACATGATATTTTTTGTGATATTTGTAAATTGTCTTTCTAAATGTTTGGTTAGCATGTTGTTAATGTACTGTTAAATGTGGTTAAGGTTACCATCGTTTATTACTGTATTCACGGAGACAAGAGCCGTCACTATTTTCATTATTAAACACTTGCAGTCTGTATAATTCATAAACACAACTTCATTCTTTATAAATCTCTACAACAGTGTAGCATTAGCTAGTTAGCCACAGAGCATAGCCTCAAACTCATTCAATATCAAATGTAAACACCCAAATAAATACAATACTCACATGATCCGACGCATGCATTCAGTATGCATGACGAACACTTTGTAAAGATCCATTTTGAGGGTTATATTAGCTGTGTAAACTTTGTTTATGCACTGTTTAAGGCAAGCACGAGCTCTGGGGGCGGAGACCGCGCGATTTAAAGGGGCCACAACCTGAAATCGGCTCGTTTCTAATTATGCCCCAAAAATAGGCAGTTAATTTAAAATTAATTCATTTTAAAAATGGGGTATTTTGAGCTGAAACTTCACAGACACATTTAGGGGACATCTTAGACTTATAGGGCACCTTTAATAAACATTTCTGTAAAAGTGTGGGTATTAAGCTGAATTACCACAATTGCATCTACAGGTAAATGGTAATCATTGGGCAGGTTTTACAAACATTTATATTTATTCATTTTATTCAAAGCATCTTACAAATTAATAAAATCAGCAGCAAAAAGACACCAAAGAGGGGGGAAAACAGTAAAAAACATAAAACCAGGCTTGAGTAAAACAAGGCCGTACTGACATCTACATGCAATACTGCATATATAAAGGCTGTTCATTCAAGATTAATGGAAATGATAGCATAATCACACCAGTGACATTGTGACAGTGACATCAGGGACATTGATGGTATCGATTAGCCTTCTTGTCGAGCACTTGAGAGTCTGGTGGTACACTGACAGTAGAGGTGTAAGTGTTGCAGAAGAGGTTTGCTCCCCAACTGCTTAAACATGTCTAGTATAGAACAATCATTGCATTGAAAGTGTTGCTGCCTTTGTAGTAAAGCTGTTTCTGATATTACAGAAGATTGATAGATTAGGTTCCACTATGTTTACCATTCTCTTATCTTGCTTTTTGAAGGGGAGAATCCATGGTTATGTACAAATATTTGACATCAGAGAATACTTTCAGTGTTTGTTCTGAAACATTGGTGCAATTTCTTTGTAAAAATAAATAAAACCATGCAAACTCTTTCTGTACATCAAGCCAAATTTAAAACTTCATATATTTGCATTAAGTAAACCATGAATATACACTACTGTTCAAAAGTTTGGGGTTGGTAAGATTTTTTTATGTTTTTAAAAGAAGTCTCTTATGCTCACAATGCAGGGCAGCATTTATTAGATCAAAAATACAGTAAAAACAGTAATATTGTGAAATATTATTATTTAAAACAATTAAAAAAAAACACTTTTGAATGCAAGTGTACAAACATATTGCCAAATATCACATTACATTGGATTATAAATATTGTCCTAACAGAGTTAATATGGATTCAGGACTGAATACAATTACATCCAATTCACACAGCTACAATTTCAGCCGCAAGATATGCCATCTCTCAATAGTGAAAAATCCGAGCAGAAATGAATGTGGCCATTCAATTGAAATTCAGTCAGGATGATAAAAACATTCAGAACGTGTAGGAGACGTGTTCTGATTAGCTTTCTAATTAGTTGTATAATTGACCATAACATATTAAAATTGAACATCAGCAAAATAATTGGATTTCCACTCCAACAATTACTGTTCCATGTTTAGAGCAGAGATTCCTTTTTCTGGAATATGTTTTAATAGGACTGAATGAAAACCTGAACACATTTCCACCAAAGCTTTTGTTACTCAGTAATGGCAGCCTACTCCCTGTCTAGTGATAAATCTCATTAATCATCAATGTCACTGAAACTGACCATAAACATGTATGTTTTCTTCCCTGTTTCCCAGTCACCTAGCTTTCCTGTGTGGTTGATTGATGTATTCTGCTCACCTGTTGTCCAATTAGTTAGCCATTTAGTTCCTTGTTTGCTTTAGTATTTATAGTCCTGTGTTTCATGAGTTCCTTTGTCCTGTCTACATCAATGTCGAGGAGTTTTAATTCAGTTTCCCTGAGTTTTCAGGATTAAAGAATATTTGAATTGCATTCTCCTTTGTCGTGTTCTTCCTTGCACAGCCGCCCGTGACAAATTTGCGTTCATTGATGATCAAAGCTCCAATCAGAGCTCTTTTTCTAAAATGTATGTGTACAAGGCAAATGCCAGATGAGGCCGATTTGATTTGATATATCTAATAATCATACCATGGATGCACAAGCCATTTCCATTATACTGTTCAATCCATTGATTAAGCGCATTTTATTCCAATTATAATTAAGATTGTATCATACACTTCCAGCATGATTAATTTCATTGCATGTTTCTGCTGTGCTTCACATATTCAGACTTGATCCCCCTTATTATCCACAATACTATGGGCCTTGTCAGGCCTTTTCAAGAACATAAGCCCTTTTAGTGTCTGGTCAAAGTAAAAGACTGTTTAAATCAAATTGCCTCACAGTTCTCTCTCTCTTTCTCTTCCATACATCAAATGGATGTGGCAAGCTTGGCAACCCCTGCTTTGAGGTGTTAATAGTAAGCAGCCTCTGGTGGGAAAGAGAAAAATGAGCATTCACAGATGATGTGGAGAACGAAAACACCCAAGGTCATGCCAAAACACTCTGTCTGATTCAAACAGCATCAATAAGTAAACAGTGAACAGGATGTTGTATATTGAGTCATATGCACATGGTTCTCCTTCCAGGGAGGAATATGACATGTGACAAAATACTTTAAGAATCTGATTACACATGAACAGCATGGCATGTTCACTGTCCTGATGTTGGAGGAAGTGGCTCGGATTAGCCTCGATTCAGATTTAAAACACATACAAGACCCTTGTACTATTGTAGCTAATCATAGCTGCCAAAAATATACATTTTACCCCTATCCAAAATATTAAATATGTGTGAGAGCATGTCATAGTCTATATATGTCATGTTCAGTGTTGGGGAGTAACTAGTTTCATGTTATGGAGTTACATAATTTAAATACAAAATAAATGTAACTGTAATCAGTTACAGTACCTGAGAAAAAATGGTTAGTTAAATTACAGTTACTTATGAAAATGTTAACGATTACAAAGGGGTTACATCTGAAAATTTTCTGTAAAAAGCTAGGTTATGTTGAATGATATTAACGAAGTGTCTGTTTACACTAAGTGCAAATAGCGTCCCTTGTTGGGAAACATTATTTACACTAGCTCCACCCACTTATTGATGCCACTCAAGTTTTTACAAAAACACATGGAATTCAATGTCTTCAGTGGCACAGTAGTAGTGAGTAAGGCTTGCAGTCCTGGCTTTTAACACGATTCACACGGGTTCGAATCCACCTTTTGCCAAGCTCGCATTTATTTCAATAAAAATGAAAATAATGTTCTAAAAGTGGAAATAAACTGCAAACGAGTGTTCAATAATATTAAAATTGTTTATTGGTAGGGAGGGTTTATTCTCCCAATAAGGCAGCATCCATTTAATAATTTTAATAAATATTATCATTTACACTCTGATATTATTGCATCCTGTTAATGTACAAAAATACTGAAGTGCAAATAGTATCTGCCAATATAAAGTATAGATCGCATCTAATTACTATTTACTCTTATTGCAAAGAACTGATACTTTTACATGGTGTAAATAGAATCTATTCATCTCGCTATTGTCACTTAGTGTAAATAGCATATAAGTAAGAAAATGCTGCTACTGTCACTTAGTGTAAATAAAATATAATGCTATTTTCACTTAGTGGAAACGGCATCTACAGGTATTTGAACTTAGTGTAAATAGCATCTATCGCTAAGAAAATATGCTATTTTTACTTAGTGTAAATAGCATCTATTGCTATTTGCACTTAGTGCCTTAGCTGCCTAATTTGTTGCTTCACCTGTTTTTGATGTGCACGATGCCTCCTGGCATTTAAAGGCTGTTTAGTAAAGCAATGCTATTTTGATGCTTTTGATATGCTGTCTTGTTTGAATTTGCAGCACACCATCTGTCAATTACATCAGTGTTGCAGATGAAAGCTTTAGGCTTAAAGTTGCCACCATGGCGAGTGATAAAAATGCATTCCAGTGCTGGAAATTAAAAAAAGTAATCAAAAAGTAATCAAATGCAATCAATTACATTACTTTAATAAAGTAACTTGTAATCTGTAACCTGTCACATTTCCAAAATAACCTTCCCAACATTGGTCATGTTATAGCCAGACAGTGCTACTGCAACACACATCGCCAAATATATGGCATGCCACAGATGAGCTGAGTATCTCTTCATCAAGGCAATGCACAAACTGCCACAAATGAAACTGAAAGTTCGGCATCGCAGATGTAATATAAGTCTAAGGTGTCCCCTGAATGTGTCTGTGAAGTTTCAGCTCAAAATACCCCATACATTTTTTTTTTTATTCATTTTTTTAACTGCCTATTTTGGGGCATCATTAAATATGAGCCGATTTAGGCTGCGGCCCCTTTAAATGCTCACGCTCCCTGCCCACGGAGCTCGCGCTTGCCTTTAACAGCATAAACAAAGTTCACACAGCTAATATAACCCTCAAAATTGTTCTTTACAAAGTGTTCGTCATGCAGCATGTCTAATCGCGTAAGTATGGTATTTATTTGGGTGTTTACATTTGATTCTGAATGAGTTTGATGGTGCTCCGTGGCTAAAGGCTAATGCTACACTGTTGGAGAGATTTATAAAGAATGAAGTTGTGTTTATGAATTATAAAGACTGCAAGTGTTTAAAAAATGAAAATAGCGACAGTCTTGTCTCCGTGAATACAGTAAGAAATGATGGTAACTTTAACCACATTTAACAGTACATTAGCAACATGCTAACGGAAAATTTAGAAAGACAATTTACAAATATCACTAAAAATATCATGTAATCATAGATCATGTCAGTTATTATTGCTCCATCTGCCATTTTTCGCTATTGTTCTTGCTTGCTTACCTAGTCTGATGATTCAGCTGTGCACAGATCCAGACGTTAATACTGGCTGTCCTAATGCTTGAACATGAGCTGGCATATGCAAATATTGGGGGCGTACATATTAATGATCCCGAATGTTACATAACCTGTTCGTCGGAGGTCTTTTAAACAAATGAGATTTATATAAGAAGGAGGAAACAACGGTGTTTGAGACTCACTGTATGTCTTTTCCATTTACTGAACTCTTGTTATTTAACTATGCCGAGATAAATTCAATTTTTAATTCTAGGGTACCTTTAACACACAATCCTCTTCATTCAAAGTAGTGAGACTAAAATTTTCTTGCAAGTGCTGATGCCACTCTTTCTCCTAATGCAGTCTTTGATATTGAAATAAGCGGATGATAAATAAAACTGTTGCTTTCATTAATGTGACTCCATTAAATTTGGAGAATTGAAGATCAGATTTATATTAATTTTGTGGAGACACATTTATGTGGCCAAGTATAATGGAACAGTTTTAACAAATTAGATATCTATTCGATCAGAGGAAATGCATGAAGTGACAATGTGTAAACAGGCCCTTAAGTTGTCTGCTGAAATAAATTTGGTGTTACAGTGTGGTATTAGCCGCTTCTAACTCAAAGTAGCAATGTAACTAATTTAAAGGTATAGTTCAAAAATAAAAAGAATTATTAATATTCATGTAAAAGAAACTGTTTTGTATAATAGCTTGTGTCACAATAATGCTTATATCTCTGCCAACTCAAGTCCCCAGTGACTGGTAGTCTGTAGCACACTGCTAATGAAAACTAATAATTCATGCTCAAACAGAGTATGCTTTTCTGATAAATATGCACAGTTGCATTATTAAGAACAATGGGTGTTTTCTTCTTCATCGACAAAGACAAATTAGCATGATTTTACCCTAGAGGACAAACTGCCAAACGAAGACAAACATAAACTTGCAGAATGCAAGTTAGGTAAGTATTAGGGATATTTAGGACATAAATTGCATATTTAGACTGTATAATTCACTGTTTGATTTACAGCATCAATAGTTTACAACAGTATTCACTCAGCTTCTCGTTCAGGAACGAAACACCACTGTGTGTTGTTCAGAGACGCAATAATTCTGCTGGGGAAATAATTCTGTTGTAGCTTTTATTTTTGTTGGCAGAGCAAAAACAGTCGATGTAACTGAGAATAATGTGTCAAAAGGTAGGTTACTAAACTTTAAATTTATTGAATTCACATTTATTTGTAAATTGCTTTTCACAAAACATATCGTTTCAAAGCAGCTTTACATTTTTCTATTTTTCACCTTGACATCTTTATTAGATTTATTAATAATACATTCTTTTATTTCAAATCAAACAAGTCTGTGAGCATAACTCCAGAGAAATATCTGTATAAATGCCTTCCTTTAATAACACTAAAATTTTAGGATCACAATCTGATTTAACCTCGTTGTCCTGAGGATCAACGTTCCTGTTGGTTGTATGGCTAAATTTGTATAATTTTCTCCAAAAACACCAAATATACAGTATTTAAAAAACAACAAGCCTCCTCACCGCCGGCTATTTACTCCTATTTCCATAATGCAGGAAAGATAATGAAATCTGCTTTTGCAACAGACTATTTCATTCATTGCATCAGGCTCTCACATGCTTGGAGATGATTCAAGGTCATTTCGAAGCTAAATGAAAGAGTATTCGAAAAAGACAAATGGTTTGCTATTACGTTAATCAGTTTGAGGAGATGTGGCGTGAGGCTGTGCCAGTTCTCCATCCATTTTCTCTGGTGTCCACTCAGAACATATGCTCATACTCAGCACATCGAACAAACACTGTGTGTCAATAAGGGGGTAAAAGACCCCCTCAAGCAATGAATTAAACTGTAAATTACTCCAGCCGGGGAAGCGGACGATTCTGTTACACTTAATGTGGACTGTCAGATGTACTTAAATACTGATGACCTCACAAACACACACACACCCCAACACACACACACACACACACACACATGCATGTTTCCCTAGAGATTATGATTTTTATATTGTATAAACTGTATCTTCTATCCCCTAACTCTAAACCTACCCATCACAGAAAACTTTCTGCATTTTAAAATTTTTAAAAAACATCACTTAGTATGAATTATAAGCTGTTTTCCTCATGGGGACCAAAAAATGTTCCCACGTTGCACAATGACAAGGATTTTGGATGTTGTCATCTTTGTGGGGACATTTTTTCCCCATGACACTTGGTTTACCTGAACCATACACACACCACTTTGATTTTTGCCACGAATTTCATAAAATGGTTCATAAAAATCAGACTATAGAGATAGGCTTTTCTAGACCATGTTTTATTTAGTTCCCCTAAAAATGTGTGATTAAGCTTTCAGCCCCATTAAAAATCTGTAATTATGTGATTTCTCTTCATGTTTGTTGAAAGTAGCAGCTGCAGTGAGTGTTATTATCATTATCGAAAACTAAAAGGAATTAAAAAATAAACTGAAAATAAAAAGTAACAAACAGGAAAATACCTAATCAATATATAATAAGAAATATTTATTGAGCACCAAATATTTATATACAGTAAATGTATATACAGTGGGTACGGAAAGTATTCAGACCCCCTTACATTTTTCACTCTTTGTTATATTGCAGCCATTTGCTAAAATCATTTAAGTTATTTTTTTCCTCATTAATGTACACACAGCACCCCATATTGACAGAAAAACACAGATTTGTTGACATTTTTGCAGATTTATTAAAAAAGAAAAACTGAAATATCACATGGTCCTAAGTATTCAGACCCTTTGCTCAGTATTTAGTAGAAGCACCCTTTTGATCTAATACAGCCATGAGTCTTTTTGGGAAAGATGCAACAAGTTTTTCACACCTGGATTTGGGGATCCTCTGCCATTCCTCCTTGCAGATCCTCTCCAGTTCTGTCAGGTTGGATGGTAAATGTTGGTGGTCAGCCATTTTTAGGTCTCTCCAGAGATGCTCAATTGGGTTTAAGTCAGGGCTCTGGCTGGGAAGAAATGGACAGCACCTGAGTTATATATATGAGTGTCACAGCAAAGGGTCTGAATACTTAGGACCATGTGATATTTCAGTTTTTCTTTTTTAATAAATCTGCAAAAATGTCAACAATTCTGTGTTTTTTTTGTCAGTATGGGGTGCTGTGTGTACATTAATGAGAAAAAAAAATGAACTTAAATGATTTTAGCAAATGGCTGCAATATAACAAAGAGTGAAAAATTTAAGGGGGTCTGAATACTTTCCGTACCCACTGTATATACACACACACACACATACACACCGATCATGGCATAACATGACCACTGACAGGTGAAGTGAATAACACTGATTATCTCTTCATCACGGCACCTGTTAGTGGGTGGGATATATTAGGCAGCAATTGAACATTTTGTCCTCAAACTTGATGTGTTAGAAGCGGAAAAATGGGCAAGCAGAAGAATTTGAGCGAGTTTGACAAGAGCCAATTTGTGATGGCTAGACGACTGGGTCAGAGCGTCTCCAAAACTGCCACTCTTGTGGGGTGTTCCCGGTCTGCAGTGGTCAGTATCTATCAAAAGTGGTCCAATGAAGGAACAGTGGTGAACCGATGACAGGGTCATGGGCGGCCAAGTCTCATTGATGCACGTGGGCAGCGAAGGCTGCTCCGTGTGGTCCGATCCAACAGATGAGCTACTGTAGCAGAAATTGCTCAAGAAGTTAATGCTGGTTCTGATAGAAAGGTGTCAGAATACACAGTGCATCACAGTTTGTTGCGTATGGAGCTGCATAGCCGCAGACCAGTCAGGGTGCCCATGCCAACAGTGGACACGTGAGCATCAGAACTGGACCACGGATTAATGGAAGAAGGTGGCCTGGTCTCATGAATCACATTTTCTTTTACGTCACATGGATGGCTGGGTTCATGTGCGTCGCTTACCTGGGGAACACGTGGCACCAGAATGCACTATGGGAAGAAGGCAAGCCGGCGGAGGCAGTGTGATGCTTTGAGCAATGTTCTGCTAGGAAACCTTGGGTCCTGCCATCCATGTGGATGTTATTTTGACACGTACCACCTACCTAAGCATTGTTGTAGACCATGTATTGTACAGCCTTTCATGGAAACGGTATTCCCTGGTGGCTGTGGCCTCTTTCAGCAGGATAATGCGTCCTGCCACAAAGCAAAAATTAATCAGGAATGGTTTGAGGAGCACAACAAGTTTGAGGTGTTGACTTGGCCTCCAAATTCCCCAGATCTCAATCCAATCGAGCATCTGAGGGATGTGCTGAACAAACAAGTTCGATCCATGGAGGCTCCACCTCGCAATTTTACAGGACTTAAAGGATCTGCTGCTAACATCTTGGTGCAGATACCACAGCACACCTTCAGGGGTCTAGTGGAGTCCATGCCTCAACAGGTCAGGGCTGTTTTTGCAGCAAAAGTGGGAACAACAATCAATATTAGGAAAGTGATCACAACGTTATGCCTATGGACGACGCCATACATATATATATATATATATATATAATATATAATATAATTCCTGTCACGATCACATGATCCTCCTCCACAAATCATTCTAATATGCTGATTTGGTGCTCAATAAACATAAAGCCTTTACTATCACTTTTGGTCAATGTAGTGCATCCTTGATAAAATAAAAATATTAATTTCTTAAAAAACAAAATCTTGCTGACACAAAATTTTGGATGATATTTATATAAAACCTAAACCTAAAAATAATAAAAATTAGAAAACATCAGGGAAAAAAATTTTAAAGCTAAACTAAAATGAAAGAAGTTTTTTTAAAGAAAAGTGAATGCTATTCAAGTAAAATCTTAAAATAAATTTCAACCACATACACCATGATTACAGATGCAGTGTTGATCAATTTCTTCTAAAAATGATCATTCAGTCAAAAGCAGCTCTAATATAGCTCCCTTATCATCACTCCAGCTATGTGACATGTATATGATGAACATGTTGTCACTTTTCACACATAAAAACTGGGTTCTAATTGGGTATAGAAAGAGGATAGAGTGATAACTACAGACAGGTCACAGGGCAGACGGCACAGAGCAAAACCCTGGGGAGAGCGCAGCTTGTCGGGGGCAGGTGGCTGTTTGCAGACAGATGGAACATATGAAGATGCTGCGTTTCCACAGGATGCACAAAACACGTAAACAAACACCAGATCCAAGAAAACTCCTATACTCCGATATCATCTGTTTTTCTGTTAAAGTTGAACTTAGACTACTTTTTGTGGGTGGTGTAGTGTTTGTCATCATTTGAGATGTATGTATCAATTTCAGGATTTGTGGGTGCTGTATTTTGCAAGAGAGAGAACAGAGAGACTGCCTGATATGGACCATAGAACTCGGCTTCCCCATTTCTCTCTTTTACTCTTTCTGTTTGTCATTTCCTCTTGCTTGGAGGCAGCCAATTTCAGAAGCTGAAGTCAGCCATGCAATACAGTAAATATCAGAATCGCAGTGTATACGGATTGAAGCATAATTTCCTATCTGAAATCCATTAGCCACTCTCTCTGGTTAAATTAATTTTTCTCTCAAGCATGAAAAAAACACAGAGAGCTCAGTCTGCAAAGTCTCATACATAACAGGACCGGCTGATAAAGAAAGTAAGGCTGATTTTGGAGAATATAGACTGTTTTTGCTAGCGGATATTTTTGTGGAACGTTACACATGAGAATTCCATTAGAGATTCCTGTCTGAGGGGATGGATGGAATTCCAGGGCCACATATCCACACGGTAATAACCGGACTCGGGAAACATTAGTCTTGAATTAGTCTGCTCTGATTCTCTGTGCACAGGAACGCATGGTTGACGGAGTGTAACGTGAGCAAAGAATGATAGACTGTCAAAGTCCTGCTGAGTCCGTCTGCAGTAAAGCGATGGAGCAAAGTGTAGATTGATTAGACCAGCTGAGGAAAACAAGAGGGTTTGTTGAGCATTGTTCAGACGATCCACAAGCATGCTAAATTAAACATGTCACAGAGAGAGAGAATGAATTCTATTGAGCTTATGGCGACAGTTAGCTAATAAATGGAAGTTCTGTCATTATTCACTCCCCCCTCATGTCATTTCAAATCTATATGACTTTCTTTTTGTTTAGTTTTTGTTTTTATGCAATGAAAGTCAGTATGGTCCAATGTGGTTTTGAACCCCACTGACTTTCATGTATGGACAAAAACAACTAAAACATTGTTGTGAATATTTACTTTTCTAATTGGAACAACACAAAGGTGAGAAAATAATGCCAATTTTTTTTCTTTTCTTTTTTTTGGTGAACTATCACTTGGTTTAGACATTTATTATTATGTAAATGAGACTCAGCTTTTGATTTTCTGTCATTTTTAAAGGGTTAGTTTTTAGATCCAATGCAACTACCACTTTCAAGGTCCAGAAGACATCATTAAAGTACTCCATGTGGCTCCATGAAGTGGCACGAGTGCTTTGTTTGTGCAAAAAAAAAAATAAATAAAAATAAAAAAAAATTTTACCACTGATAATTTACCATGAATATATTGATCTGCAACAAGAGGACCACGACGCATGCGTTTTGTGTTCATGCGAGAGCTGACATTGTTGCAAGAACACGTATTGGATAATATTATTTTGTAAAGAAAGTGGTAAATTATGGTTTGTTTGTTTTTTTTTCGCAAACAAAAATTTGGGTGAAGTACCCATTTAAAGTGTTAGTTCACTCAAAAATGAAAATTCAGTCATTAATTACTCACCCTCATGTCTTCCACACCCGTAAGTCTTTCGCTCATCTTCGAAACACAAATCAAGATATGTTATGAAATCCGAGAGGTATATGACTCGTCCATTGACATCAATATAATCAACACATTCAAGGTCCAGAAAGGTACTAAAGAGATTGTTGAATAAAATCGTTATTTTTGTTTTGCTTTTGCGCACAAAAAGTATTCTCGTCGCTTCATAAAATTAAGGTTGAACCACTGCAGTCACATCAACTGTTTTAACAATGTCTTTAGTACCTTTCTGGACCTTGAAAGTGATGTTACATTGCGGTCTATTAATGAGCCATATACAGGTACCTCACTGATTTCATCAAAAATATCTTAAATTGTGTTCTGAAGATGAACAAATGTCTTACAGGTGTGGAACAACATGAGGGTGAGTAATTACTGACAGAAATTTCATTTTTTGGTGAACTAACCCTTTAAATATAGCCATGGATGGAAACTATATAATTGTATGCATCATAAAAAAGGAATGCGAGAATTAAATTCATAACCAAAATGACAAATTAAACAAATAGTGCAGAGTTCACCCATTAGCAACCCAGATCCGGACACTGTGATCAAATCATTTGTCATAAATGAATATGATTATAAACAAACTGAGTGGACAATGTACAGCGGACAGAAAACAACATGATTGTCATGACAACAGAGAGACAAAAGCAGTGTGTGCAAGTGGGGTGATGCAACAAACATAGATCATTCCCACTATAAATCAACAGAGCTGTCTACACTATAAGCATATTGATGGATGGATGGATGGATGGATGGATGGATGGATGGATGGATGATGCCAACTTTGTGATTTACAATATGCATCCCTGAAATACATTTCTTATTTCATTTCATAGTTATACAAGGCATATCAGGAAATCACGGGAAATGCAGAGGCTCGACCTTTTGGAACATTAATTAAATACCTTTGTAATAAAGTAAACGTCAGCTCCAAATTAAGAGATATGTATCACTGGTTGCATTGGCAGCCTTTAAAGAGTGTAGTCACGAACATAAATAAGTTTAATTGATATTATAAGTTGAATGAGAAGCTACAGGCACATAATGATACAGCATTAGGGAGCAGAAAAGTGCATTTCTATAAAGGTCGCCGTGACAATAGCAGTGATTAAACTCATCTGCGTTACCAGATGGCTTACTGAAATAGTCTATATAATTGCTCACATGATGATAATTACAATTTCATTGAAATTATAACTTCCATATTCTATTACCGGATCCAAGAACCGGATCATATTTGTATTTAATTGTAGTATGCAGTGTCATTGAAACTACCTAGATACAGTTGGACGCATCTGATGTCTTATTCAGATATTAAATATCTTTCAATTTAGCATACATTTGTATTTCCAAATCAGTTGCATTTCCATTGAAAGTGGTCACAAAAAAACAAAACAATAAATAATAACCAACTGTGTATCAGTCAGTTTATTAACACTAATCAAGATTAATATTGTTCAATATTAGTTTGTAAACACATAAACTAATGTAACCGTATTATATTAAATGTTACCTAAATTGTAAACCAGTATGAAATGAGGATTGAAAAAAAACACAAAAAAAAAACATTTCAAATCATGTCACCTTGAATCGCACACAGAAAATTGTAGGGTATAGGAAAAAGCTGTGAAAAAATTAAGATACATATGGAAGAGAAAATATTGCACCTTTCTTGAAATGTGACTCATTTTCAAGAGAACAAACACAAACATACATGCCACATACATCACAGAATTGTAGGCGGCAAGTGTTACTGATGTTACATATTCAGAATGAATTCCACCTAAATAATAATTCCTGCTATGAGTAATCAGCACTGATCACAGAGCTCACTGCATGAACACATGCAGCCCATTACTACATTAAACAGGATGTGTGGGCTGGAAACTCTTTGGTTTAATGTAACCTGCCCACTTCACAGAGATTTGATAAGGAAGGATTGAAGCTTGATTTTGTCACACAAGGAAGGTGTCACAAGGGATATATCTCAGTATTTAGTCAATTACACAAATGTGTTTTATCTAGTGGGGGGATTGTATAGTAGTTGCAAACACCTTGTTCAAACCCTCTATACCCCTTTTGTGAATTGTATCCTCCAAACTAAAACACAAATATCAACTATTCCTATATAGTGTGACAAAATATCCCACTATTGGATCAATGTATGTTCATTGAACTGTATTTTTTTCCAGGCAAGTAAGGGTGGAAATGTAAAAATGTAATACAGGTCATGCTTATGTAATGGAGGCCAGCTGTGCGAGTAAAGCTCACTCTGCTGATCTCAAGAGATGCTCTAGCAATTGTTGCTATGGGTTGAGGCCTTTAGCCTCTTTGTTAGAGCGTCTGACTCCCACGCCGGAGACCCAGGTTCGAGGCCCATGCAGAGTAGGGCGCGTAGGACCTAGATAGAGAGGTTACACTTATTTTGTTGCAAAGGCCTTGATGTATGTGCTTATACAGATAAAATAAATATAAGAGTGAGAGTATAATGACTGTTCAAAAGTTTAGACCTCGGTTAGTGAGGTCTAAACGCGCTCTGACAACGGAAATGATGTTTCGCACTCATTGAAGCAAAGCGCGAGACATCAATTCCGTCATCAGAACGTGTTTTCTGACCTCACTAACCGGATGTGGAGAGCAGTTGGACATAGTGGTGTTTTAGAGGTAAAAAATTATATAAATACTGTCTTCAGTGTCTTCAGGACATCAATGTGTCGTCACGCAGGGTTTAATTTGGATTTGTCTATGCTTGTTTTTTACTCTTATAGACGAAGTTCCCACTTACATGTATTATAAGACCGACACACTGCAACAGTTGGAGTTAAAAATCATCATTTGTGTTCTTCTGAAGAAACAGTCAGCTACATCTAGAATGCCCTGGGGTTAAGCAGATAAACATCAAATTTTCATTTTTGGGTGAACTATCCCTTTAACAAGACACAGGTGAGACACATGAGGGCAAATCAAAAACCATGGAAACAGAAGAGCATGAACAACAACAAATCAAGAAACTGAACTGAGAACGGTGCAAAACTAATTTCTGAAGGATCATATGGCATGGAAGACTGAAGTAATGATGCTGAAAATTAATCAATTATATTATATTGATATTATATTTTAAATATAATATCAATATTTTGAATTATATTGAAAATTAATTTTAATTTGTAATAATATTCTATAATATTACTGGTAATAATACTCCACAATATTAATGAGTACTCTATTTTTGATCAAATAAATGTCTTGATAAGCACAAGTGACTTTTCCAAAAACATTTAAAACATTTTTACCAATATATAAAATGATTTTTATTATTAACTCAGTAAAAAGTGTGACAACTAGCCCATCTCCTCTATGTATTGCTGTACTAGCAATAACAATTGTGGTTTCCCCATGCAAGACAGGAGGAATTAATAAACATTGGCTTTTATAGTGTTATCGCAACTCAGTGTGACATCAAAGCCTCCCTCTCCGCAGGACGTCTCCCAGCATACCCTCACCACCAGCCAGGACCCCTGTAAGCACTGGGATCCAGCCAGCAATTCAGAGATGCAGATACAAAGCTAAAAGAAGTAAGACATTAGTCTGTGTTGTGGACAGCCTCCCAAGAGCACTAAATATGCATAAATATTTCCAATGGAAGTGTTTTCACAATATTATTAGTGGGAAAAATATATATATTATTTTGCGTTTTTTTTTTTTTTTGTGTGCATATTGGCAAAAAGCAGCTCAGGTCAACAAGCAGTCAGAAATTTTAAAACCAATATTTTTACTTGCATTCGATTCTTGGCGAGGGTTTGTTTTGAAGCATGCATATGCACACGCACACACCAGCACAAACGATAGCAATATCACAACTGTTAAAGCACTTGAGATGGGTAGAAAAATCACACTTGACCCATAGTGTAGGCGGAGGGGCGACATCTTATTAACGGATGATCCGTTATTAAGCATTCAGTCCGCTAAGTTGCAAATAAGACTTGAGACTGTAGAGCTCTTAAATCCTGGGGTCAACAAACGGCTCTAATAAAGGACGAACGTTCTCCCCAGTATATGCAGATCAGTCAGCATGTATATTTCAAGGAGGATTGTGCATCCCGAAATTGGCCCAAAAGTAAGAACGAAGACTTTAATCAAGGTCCTAAACTCTGAATAGTGAGAGTCAAGATCTAAGAGTGAAATCCCGCTCGCACCATCACCCCGGAGCGTGTCAAACATCTTCTTCTCCAAAAGCTCTGAAAACAAGTAATAAGGTCTGTGATTGAGTCATTCATCCCTTTCAAAAAGAAATATTCAGACCCCTAAATAAAAAAAGAGCTCTGTTTCAACACAGTAAAGAAAGATGGAGAAACGCAATGCCTTTGGGCAATTTCAATTAATCTCTTGATTTAAGGAAGAAGCTGGAGGGAAGGAATAAAACTCTTTAGAGCTTTTCAGCCAGGCCTCTTATCAAAGTGCAGTTTGAATGTTCCTGCAAAAAAGAGACAGATATTAAATATGGACTGCTACACAGTCTCTTCTTAATGGGTAGTTACATTATGATCTTCAGTTAAATAAGGTCCTGGTTTGATTCTTCTGATTTCCTCAAGCAGTATGAATGAACAATGGGTCTCTTTTATTTTATTTTATTTTTTTTTTGGAGAAAGGCTTAGTAAAAAGTTTTTAATGTAGTGCAATGCCAGTGTTTCCCTGCACAACGGACACAGCACGAACTGTATTGATTCGACTGAAATGGTGGCTAACAAAGAAATCTCTAGTGTTCATTTTGATCACAGCTTATCTTGAAAAACGAAGACAATTTGACGTTTGTCGTAGGAGAAGTCACACTGCAGGACTGTGCGTCAAATCTTCTGACACTGCCAGAATTTCGTCTGAGGTAAAATTTGATCGCAACGGTCATTAATCAGCTGTCGGTGAACATCTCAAAGCAATCAAAGACTACAGATTTTTTTGCCTAAGATTATAGGAATCTTTTAGGATTCTCAAAATATGTCTCAGACGACCAAATCGTGGCCAAAATCACACAGTGTGCACCCACCTTTATTCAAAAAGATTAATGAAAAACGCTTGGAATGTTGTTCAGCAATTTTTGTAGGCGAAATCCTGTCATTACAATACGAATTCATGCTAGCACATTAGGGATGAAAGATTTGCCTACACATATTTGGTCAAAGTTGGTTTCACAAATTTGCTGTATCAACCAACAGAAAGCTTCTTGGGTCTGAAAGTGACTTTGATGGACCTTGATTTCCTGCAAATTTCCTGCAAAATTTAAATCAGACTCGCTCAGGGAACGTTAACACGATAACGATGTACTAAAAAAGGAAAAGATTTTCCTTTGTGTTTATCGCATATGTACAACAACATTGTCAAAATGATCCTCGTTCAACAATTAAAAACACTGTATTATGCTGCCAGGCCACTAGTTGGCAATGTCACTTTGTAAAGAAACACCACGCACCAAAAGATTGAACATATAGCATGATGTCACTGTTTTCACAAATTCACATTTTTTTTACACTGAGACAATAAATGGTATCATTTTCAAAAACTTGCACTTTGAAACCCATTTTCAAAAGTGGGTTTTCAGGTCCCCAAAACGCCATTGATGTGTAAATGAACAACCAAAATGCTTAAAAAGTTTTCTGTTTTTAGTTGAAAATGGTGTTATGTAAATGGAAAAGTATTCAAAGCCATTATAAGTTTAAAACTGACTAACTCACATGAAGAATTCAAAGCCATTACTGAGAGTAAAACTGACTAATTCACTGTCACTTACACAACATAAAGACAGTCACCTGTTGCCACCTACTCGTATAAAGATGTAATGTGCAGAAATCGATAGTACCAATAGTACCTGTACCAAAAGGGTGGAGCTACACTCACTGCAGAACATTGATTGGTTGACAGAGAATCTTCACTTGTGCGTGCTAAGGGGAATACCATTGCAACACAATGTGTACTTTTATCTTGCAATTCTGACTCAACTGTGAGTTTATATCTTGCAATTGTGAGAAAAAAGTCAGAATTGTGAGATAAAAAGTCACAATTATATTTTTCATTTTTTTATTTTGTGGCGGAAACATAATATATTATCTCTTGAGTTAGAACACAAACTCATACTAAATACAACTAGAAAAACCGAAAACCAAAAATCATGTCAAATAACATATTTGTGCGGTGTTCTTACACTAGCTGAGCAACTGCCATTGAGATGAATGGGAATCAGTCCAGTCTGGGCTGTCCGCCTCTCTGGGGGATTTATAGAGGCTTTGGGGCACTTGACCACAAGCCCCATCTTAACTGCCTTCTGACTCAAGTCATTCTTTTCCTTCTAGTGTGTAGTTCAGTTGATAGGTTCCAGTCCATGCGATCATGATCCTTAAATGGATCTGGAGAAGATGAAAAAGTGTCAAATGCTCACTCCCCTCCTCAGGCAATGTCTTCTTTTATTCACTGAGGAACTTGGACACACAAACTGCAGATGGGCTTCTTCATAACACAACTGCATCTCTGATAGTGTAGGACGTAAATAATTTTGAAATGTTAGCTGCATTGATCCAGTGAGTCATTATTTTAGGTTTAGAAAAATAATGTAACAATATAAATACAAGATCAATATAAAGATAATTAAATGAACAAAGATACAGTAGGATCAAAATAATATGATCTTTCTGCCATCTGCAAAAACAATGTTTGAAGCAAACTGACACATCATCATATTGGAAAAAAAGCACTGACTTTGAAGTTATTTAGAAGTGTTCTTCTGATGAAAATAAGTACCATATGGTGTCAATTTTATCCATATGTTGTATTTCAGATAAGCTATTGGTTTTGAGAGCAAGTAATGTTCACAGTCGGTGGTGATATCATTTGTCCTTTGATCCTGCAACCCACCTCACCTGGATCCTACTGTACTTCAGTCTGGTGTGTCATCAAAGCTCCCTCTCAGTGATCAACATTTCATCAAAGCAAAACTCCTTCATGACCTGCCAGAATCAGGTGATACTCAATAAAGCTTATGTGACACTTATGAGGGAAATTTATTGTGAAATTCCAGACTTAAAATGTCTGTCATTTCCAACTAATCAAACTAACGGACTTTAAGACCTTCATAAGCACTTATGAAATCTTCAAATTAGATTTTGCCCATGTGGAACACCGGTCATATTAAGATTTTATAAGTTCTTAAATAAGTTCTTAATTTTATACAAAAAAGGGGTGATTTAAGCATTTAGCAGTTGTTTTAAAAGAATAACATTTGGATAGGAAACAAGGAAAGAAACACTCCTCTTATATCTGCCATTGGTTGGACAAAGAAATAGCCGCACCCCAAACTTGTGCCACTGGAACAGCTATTGTTGCTATGCCGATGTAACCTGTCCTACTTGACCCACTCCGAGCTAGATTCGCATCTGCCTCTCAGGCATGGGAGGCAAGTGTGCTAACAAGGAACGGCAGCCACTAGCATGCCTCTTGAGGCCAGGGGAGTGAGGTTTACACGCACAGGTCTTAATGGCCTAAGTCCGTTACACTCACCTCCCTAAACCTCACTCCCATCTGGCTCAATGGCACCAAATGTAACCATTTCTACTCGACCCGCTCCGAGCGAGATTCAAACCGGCACCTCCGGCATGGGAGGCGAGCACGCTAACAAGGACGCTAAAGACGGCAGCCACTAGCACGCCTCTTGAGGCCAGGAGAGTGAGGTTTACACGCACAGCTCTTACTGGCCTAAGTCTGGAACACTCACCTCCCTAAACATCACTCCCATCCAGGTCAATGGCATCAAATGGACGCTAGGACACTAAAGGAAGCTAAAGACAGCAGCCACTAGCGCACCTCTTGAGGCCAGGGGAGTGAGGTTTACATGCACAGCTCTTACTGGCTTAAGGCCCCGGTATACTTCAAACGAAATCGAAGAAAGAACTGTTGTGACGCCATTTCAAACAACATTGGGCCAAAACGAAGTTCGTTTTGTGTTCTTTTTGGAAGTTCAAAACGGCTTCCCAAAGCGAACTTTCAGGAAAAGTTTGTTCCAGCTGCAAAACACCTTCGTACTACCATTGATCAGTGACCATAACGTAATAGGAGGTGTGCGCTGAGGCTCCGCCTTCACTCGAGTGGGACGCGTCTCTGACTCATTTGATCTGTAGAGTTTGTTGAGGTAAGAGCTCCGCGGGTGAAAACATGAACACATTGGATAGCCGCTTTATAGTACAAATTGAAGTTGTGCTTGTAAAAAATAAGGCACTGACACTGTTTTTCATGTTTGATACTGTAAAGCTGCTTGATTTTAAGCAATCCATTGAATAAAGTGCTGTTACAAATGTAACCGTTCCTACTCGACCCACTCCGAGCGAGATTCAAACCGGCGTCTCTGGCATGGGAGGCGAGCGTGTTAACAAGGAGGCTAAAGACGGCAGCCACTAGTGTACCTCTTGAGGCCAGGGGAGTAAGGTTTATATGCACCGCTCATACTGGCCTAAGTCCGTTACACTCACCGCCCTAAACCTCACTCCCATCCAGGTCAATGGCACCAAATATAACCATTCCTACACAACCCGCTCTGAACGAGATTCGCACCGACGTCTCCGGCATGGGAGGTGAGCGCACTAACAAGGACGCTAAAGACAGCAGCCACTAGCGTGCCTCTTGAGTCCAGGGGAGTGAGGTTTACACGCACAGCTCTTACTGGCTTAAGTTCATTACACTAGCGTGCCTGTTGAGGCCAGGGGAGAGAAGTTTAAACGCGCAGCTCTTACTGGCCTATGTCTGTTACACTCACCCCCTAAACCTCACTCCGATCCAGGTCAATGGCACCAAATGTAACCATTCCTACTCGACCCTCTCCGAGTGAGATTCACACCGGCATCTCCGGCATGAGGGGATAGCGCACTAACAAGGACGCTAAAGATGGCGGCCACTAAAACGACTCTTGAGGCCAGGGGAGTGAGGTTTATACGCTGTAACAAGTAAAAATATGGTGTGGCCCCTTTAAGAACTGCGCGCTCCCATTAAACTGTTGATGATCTGCATTGTATGTGTGATCCGAGCGCCGCATGTATGCGGGTTGTTTTCAGTCTTTTCTGTTGCTCCTTTATTTCATTTATTTATCAAGTAATGCTGTGGATGGCACAACATTTGTGACAGACTGTCATCTAAGTTCCATGGGGAATAAAGCGTCGGTTGTGTAATTACCAATCGCCTCTGTGAAGTCTGTCTAATAGTGAGCTATCCCTTTTTGCTCCGTAACCACTGCATTACAACACACAGCTCTAACTGGCCTAAGTCCATTACACCGGGCTTATCAGTATTCTAAAAGAAACAGAGCAATGTTTTGATAGTAACAATGGAACAGGAGAAAATAACACTTTACATTTAAGGGGCTTATGAGTCTAATTCAGCTATTTCTTTATTACCCTGAGGTATTTTCAAGATCTCAAGTAAACTGTTTAAGCCTTATCACACACTATGATGTCATATGAATGGCATTTTGATAAAATGACTTTTGCACATTTGGGTTTCAATACAGTCTTCTTTGGTTGGATGCCTTTAGCTTGCCTTATAAGGCCGGAACACACCAAGCCAACGGTCTGCCGTCGGGCAGTTTTTCTTCGTCGGCCGACTAAGTTTCCTCGGTGTGTTCCGCACCGTCGGCTGAAGTCGGTCCTTGTCGGCTTTGTTTTGGCCGATTCGAAATGTTGAATCGGCGTTGGACCTCGTCGGGCCATATGATCATTCTGATTGGCTGTTCAGCTAGCGAACCAGTGCATGAGAAAAGAAAAACGGAAGTGACTACTAGCTCGTCGGCGGCGGCTTGGTGTGTTCCGGCCTATAGAGTTAAATGGTCTCCAAGGTTTGTTTCTGTGTGAGGAATGCAAATTCAAACTCACTAAAAGTTAAGTATACAAAAACACCTCCTCTTTTATGTCCAACAAAATACTTTCAAGTGGGATTAAGGGTGGATATTAAAATAACAGAATTCATAAAGATATTTAGTTTTATAATGAATTTAAAATATATTTTCAAATAATAAAATTTGTAAACTAAACTGAAAAAGCTTGGATACAACAGTAAATTCAGATAATCAGGCTATAAGTCAGAAACATTCAGAAAGACCTACAAAATTGTCCTTGAAAGAGCAGATTCTGAGACATTCGGTCCATATATCACTTTATATCCATATGAAATATTGCTTAATAATGCAAAATTATGAGAGTAAACCTGCTGCAATAATTCTACCGAGACAATTAATATTAGATATTGCTCCTTTGAAGTATCACAATGAAATAAATAAAAAAGAATCCATTGTATTTTACCAAAAATGCTAATTATGTGTG